>NC_092177.1:31020990-31320990 GCF_045791955.1 Oncorhynchus clarkii lewisi | reverse complement strand
AGACGGTTGACATCTAGTGGAAGCCCTAGGAAGTGCAACTTGATCAATCCCACTGTGTATTCAATAGGGGCTGGGTTGAAAATCGACCAACCACAGATTTCCCACTTCCTTTTTGGATTTCTTCTCAGGTTTTTGCCTGCCATATGAGTTCTGTTATACTCACAGACATCATTCAAACCGTTTTAGAAACTTCAGAGTGTTTTCTATCCAATACTAATAATAATATGCATATATTAGCAACTGGGACTGAGGAGCAGGTTGTTTACTCTGGGCACCTTTCATCCAAGCTACTCGATAATGCAGCCATAAGAAGTTTTAACATGCATACTTTGGTGTTCTTATCCTTGCTGGTGTTTTCAGATCCAATGGGGAATCCACAGAATCCTTGTGGGATGCAGAGACTGGCAGAGAACAATGTCTCTGGAATCCTTCCACATTATTTCCAGGATTATCCACTTTGATATCTGAGACACCAGGGGCCTCATTAATAAACGTTTTGTAGTCACAAAAGAAGGCGTACGCCACTTTCTAAGCAAACCTTGGGATTCATAAAGGGAAACCGGAGTGGTACGTGCATGCGCAATGTGTTATAAATCAGAATATTTTTGTGCGTAAGCCAATTCTGTGTTTCGTCCGTACGCCACCTTTTGACGTGAATCCTCAGCACAGTTTATAAATGAGGCCCCAGACCAGCTCGGTGGCAGAGAGACAAGCTAGCTGCAATTAGGTCAGTGTGGGACATGTTGGTGGACCGCCTTCCCCTGTTTTACAACCTTTTGCACACTTTGGTATTCTCTAAACCAGCATCATCTGGAATGCTTTTCCAACAGTCTTGAAGGAGTTCCTACATATGCTGAGAATTTGTTCTGTTTTTCTTTCACTCTGCGGTCCAACTCATCCCAAACCATCTAAATTGGCTTGAGTTTGGGTGATTGTGGAGGCCAGGTCATCTGATGCAACACTACATCCCTCTCCTACTTATTGAAATAGCCCTTACACAGCCTGGAGGTGTGTTGGGTAATTTTGCTGTTGAAAAACAAATGATAGTCCCACTAAGCACAAACTGATGGGATGGCATATTGCCTCAGAATTTTGTGGTAGCCATGCTGGTTAATTGTGCCTTGAATTCTAAATAAATCACAGACAGTGTCACCAGCAAAGCACCCCCACACCATCACACCTCCTCCATGCTTCATGGTGGGAACCACACTTGCGGAGATCATCCGTTCACCTACTCTTTGCTTATTTGAGCTGTTCTTGCCACAATATGGATTTGGTCGTTCACCAAATGGGACTATGTTCTGTATACCACCCATACCTTGTCACAACACAAACGATGGACTCAAATACAATAAGAAGGATATACATTCCACAAATCAACTTTTAACAAGGTACTCCTGTTAATTGAAATGCATTCCAGTTGACTACCTCATGAAGCTGTTTGAGAGAATGCCAAGAGTGTGCAAAGTTGTCATCAAGGTAAGGGTGGCTACTTTGAAGCGTCTCAAATATAACATATATTTTAATTTGTTTAACACTTTTTTGGATACTACAGGATTCCATATGTGTTATTTCATAGTTCTGTTGTCTTCACTATTATTTTACAATGTAGAAATGAGAAAAAATAAAGAAAAACATTTGAATGAGTAGGTGTGTTCAAACTTTTGACTGGTACTGTACATACACTACCGTTCAACAGTTTGAGGTCACGTAGAAATGTCCTTCTTTTTCAAAGAACATCACATTTTTTGTCAATTAAAATAACATGCAATTGATCAGAAATACAGTGTAGGCATTGTTAATGTTGTAAATGACTATTGTAGCTGGAAATGTCTGATTTTGAATGAAATATCTACATAGGTGTACAGAGGCCCATTATCAGCGACCATCACTCCTGTGTTCCTATGGCACATTGTGTTAGCTAATCCAAGTTTATAATTTTAAAAGGCTAATTGACCATTAGAAAACCCTTTTGCAATTATGTTAGCACAGCTGACAGCTTTGTTCTGATTAAAGAAGCAATAATACTGGCCTTCTTTAGACTGGTTGAGTCAGTCTATTCTTGTTCTGAGAAGAACTGAGAAGATCTCTAACAATGTTGTGTACTAGGGACGGCGAGTAGCCTAGTGGTTAGAGCATTGGGCCAGTAACCGAACGTTGGTAGATTGAATCACTGAGCTGACAAGGTAAAAATCTGTCGTGCTGCCCCTGAACGAGGCAGTTAACCCACTGTTTCTAGGCCGTCATTGCAAATAAGCATTTGTTCCTAACTGACTTGCCTAGTTAAATAAAGGTTAAATAAATACATAAAAAACTACTCCCTTTGCAGAACAGTGCAAACTGTCTCTAACCAGAATAGAAACAGGAGTGGGAGGCCCTGGTGCTCAACTGAGCAAGAGGACAAGGACATTGGAGTTTTTAGTTTGAGAAACAGATGCCTTACAAGTCCTCAACTGGCAGCTTCATTAAATAGTATCTGCAAAACACCAGTCTCAATGTCAGCAGTGAAGATGTGACTCTGGGATGCTGGCAGAGTTATGGCCAAAAGAAAGAAAAGATTAAGATGGGCAAAAGAACGTAGGCACTGGACAGAGGAACTCTTCCTGGACAGAGGAACTCTTCCTGTTGACACAATACTGTGAATCTGGGCCTGTGGCTCCCTTAACGCGCGCGCACATGACATCCATTGATTTCTCCCACACACTTGATGAATGCCTGGCTCTGTGATAGCATAGCAAAGCCCTGGCCAACAGCATCTAACACCTCTGGTTTGGGCCACAAAATGCAGCGATGACTGCACTGCAAGGAGAACAGAGGTCTTCTGCACATGGAAGGCATGAGAGCTGTGTGCCAACCAATAGACCATAGTGAGAACCTCAAGGTGACAACCCTAGCCGTGCTGTGTGTGGACATCAAGGTGACTCATAACCATGTTCATGGCTTCTCTGGACAAACGGAAATAACGCTTCATGTCTTTGTGCACAGCAAGGTAGAGCTGCAGAAGTGGCCCAGTGGTGTTCATTCTGGCGTAGTGCACCAAGGGGACTCTGTAGGAGAAAAAAAAGGAATGAAAATGTTCCATTCTTTAGAAATAAAAACAAGTGGCTCATACTTATGGTGCTATCAAGACAACTGGGAACAAGTTCTAATCATGCCGTCAGTAATATTCAGGATGGAAAGCTATAACTCCAGAAAGAGGCCTGAGATCCCGAATTGGGATTCTGTGTTGGGCGACTGTTCAAAGCAATTGTTCAGGTTAAAGTTGTCTTGAGTGCATGGGAGTTGGAGATTTAAGAGCTCCCAGTTGTTTTTTACACGTCATCAGACAACAGGAGATACTGGTAACATACGGTGTGCGTATCTACTGTAAACAGATTTGAAGCGCAGCCCTCTTTGTATGAACAAAGTGTTTTTGAAGAAAAGGTGACTTTGATATACATCTTATTATTTTTTTATTTCACCTTTATTTAGGTCAGCTAGTTGAGAACAAGTTCTCATTTACAACTGCTACCTGGCCAAGATAAAGCAAAGCAGTGCGAAAAAAACAACAACACAGAGTTACACATGGGATAAACAAACGTACAGTCAATAACACAATAGAAAAAAAAGAAATGCAAATGTCATGAGGAGGTAAGGCAATAAATTGGCCATAGTAGCAAAGTAATTACAATTTAGCAGATTAACACGGGAGTGATAGATGAGCAGATGATGATGAACAGATGACAGTGTGTAAGTAGTGATACTGGTGTACAAAAGAGCAGCAAAGTAAATAAAAACAATATGGGGATGAGGTAGGTAGATTGGGTTGGCTATTAACAGATGGACTATGTACAGCTGCAGCGATCGGTTAGCTGCTCAGATAGCTGATGTTTAAAGTTAGTGAGGGAAATGTAAGTCTCCAGCTTCAGCGTTTTTTGCAATTCATTCCAGTAGGCAGCAGAGAACTGGAAGGAAAGGTGGCCAAAGGAGGTGTTGGCTTTGGGGATGACCAGTGAGATGTACCTGCTGGAGCGCGTGCTACGGGTGGGTGTTGTTAACATGACCAGTGAGCTGAGATAAGGCAGAGCTTTACCTAGCATAGACTTATAGATGACCTGGAGACAGTGGGTCTGGCGACGAATATGTAGTGAAGGCCAGCCGACTAGAGCATACAGGTCGCAGTGTTGGGTGGTATAAAGTGCTTTGGTAACAAAACGGCTGGCACTGTGATAGACTACATCCAATTTGCTGAGTAGTGTATTGGAAGCTATTTTGTAGATGACGTCGCCAAAGTCGAGGATCGGTAGGATAGTCAGTTTTATTAGGGTATGTTTGGTGGCCTGAGTGAAGGAGGCTTTGTTGTGAAATAGAAAGCCAATTCTAGATTTGATTTTGGATTGGAGATGTTTGATATGAGTCTGGAAGGAGAGTTTACAGTCTAGTCAGACACCTAGGTATTTGTAGTTGTCCACATATTCTAGGTCAGAACCGTCCAGGGTAGTGATGCTAGTCAGGCGGGAGGGTGCGGGCAGCGAATGGTTGAAAAGCATGCATTTGGATTTACTAGCGTTTAAGAGCAGTTGGAGGCCACGGAAGGAGTGTTGTATGGTATTGAAGCTCGTTTGGAGGTTAGTTTACACAGTGTCCAAAGAAGGGCCAGATGTAAACAGAATGGTGTGGTCTGCGTAGAAGTGGATCAGGGAAATACCCGCAGCAAGAGCGACATAGTTGATATATACAGAGAAAAGAGTCGGCCCGAGAATTGAACCCTGTGGTACCCCCATAGAGAATGCTCTCATAGAAATGCTCAGTGATCTGTTTATTAACTTGGCATTCAAAGACTTTAGATACGCAGGGCAGGATGGATATACGTCTATAACAGTTTGGGTCTAGAGTGTCACCTCCTTTGAAGAGGGGGATGACCACGGCAGCTTTCCAATCTTTAGGGATCTCGGACGATACGTAAGAGAGGTTGAACAGACTGGTAATAAGGGTTGTCACAATGGCGGCGGATCATTTTAGAAAGAGAGGGTCCAGATTGTCTAGCCCAGCTGATTTGTACGGGTCCAGGTTTTGCAGCCCTTTCAGAAAATCTGCAATCTGGATTTGGGTGAAGGAGAAGCTGGGGAGGCTCAGGCAAGTAGCTGCGGGGGGAGCGGACCTGTTGGCCGGGGTTGGGGTAGCCAGGAGGAAAGCATGGCCAGCCGTAGAGATATTGAAATTATTGCTTATTGCTTATTGAAATGTTCGATTATCATTGATTTATCGGTGGTGACCGTGTTACCTAGCCTCAGTGCAGTGGGCAGCTGGAAGGAGGTGCTCTTGTTCTCCATGGACTTTATAGTGTCCCAAAACTTTTTGGAGCTACAGGATGCATATTTCTGTATGAGAAAGCTATCCTTTGCTTTCCTGACTGACTGTGTGTATTGCTTCCTGACTTCCCAGAACAGTTGCATAACCTGTGGACTATTGGATGCTATTGCAGTTCGCCCCCGAATGTTTTTGTGCTGTTCAAGGGCAGTCAGGTCTAGAGTGAACCAAGGGCTATATCTGTTCTTAGTTCTACATTTTTTGAAAGGGGCATGCTTATTTAAGATGGTGAGGAAATTACTTTTAAAGAACGACCAGGCATCCTCGACTGATGGGATGAGGTCAATTTCCTTCCAGGATACCCAGGCCAGGTGATTAGAAAGGCCTGCTCGCAGAAGTGTTTTAGGGAGGATTTGACAGTGATGAGGGGTGGTCGTTTGACCGCGGACCCGTAGCAGATGCAGGCAATGAGGCAGTGATCGCTGAGATCCTGATTGAAAACAGCAGAGTTGTAATTGGAGGGCAAGTTGGTCAGGATAATATCTATGAGGGTGCCCATGTTTACGGATTTAGGATTGTACCGGGCGGTTTCCTTGATAATTTGTGTGAGATTGACGGCATCTAGTTTAGATTGCAGGACGGCTGGGGTGTTATGCATATCCCAGTTTAGGTCACCTAACAGAACCAACTCTGAAGATAGATGGGGGCAATCAATTCACATATGGTGTCCAGGGCACAGATAGGAGCTGAGGGGGGTCGATAACAGGCGGCAACAGTGAGAGACTTATTTCTGGAGAGATTAATTTTAAAATTAGGATGTCGAACTGTTTGGGCATAGACCTGGAATGTATGACAGAACTTTGCCAACTATCTCTGCAGTAGATTGCAACTCCTCCCCCTTTAGCAGTTCTTGACGGAAAATGTTGTATTTGGGTATGGAAATCTCAGAATTTTTGGTGGCCTTCCTACGCCAGGATTCAGACACAGCAAGGACATCAGGGTTGGCGGAATGTGCTAAAGCAGTGAGTAAAACAAACTTAGGGGGAGGCTTCTGATGTTAACCTCTTGCGACAAGCAAACCCGTATCCGGGAGCGTAATCATAGCCTCAAATGCATTAGCATAACGCAATGGACATAAATACCCCTAGAAACTTTTCCTATTCATGAAAATCGCAAATGAAATGAAATAAATATATTCAAACACAAGCTTAGCCTTTTGTTAACCTGTTGCGTCTACCAAACCCGGATCCGGGATTCTATTTACAGACCTAAGCTCATTACCATAACGCAACGTTAACTATTCATGAAAATCGCAAATGAAATGAAATAAATATGCCATCTCTCAAGCTTAGCCTTTTGTAAACAACACTGTCATCTCAGATTTTCAAAATATGCTTCTCAACCAAAGGAAAACAATCATTTGTGTAAAAGTGGCTAGCTAGTGTAGCATTTAGCGTTAGCATTAGCGTTAGCATCCAGCACGCAAGATTTCAACAAAAACATAAAAGCCTTCAAATAAAATCATTTACCTTTGAAGAACTTCGGATGTTTTCAATGAGTAGACTCTCAGTTAGATAGCAGATGCTCAGTTTTTCCAAAAAAGTATCTTTGTGAATTCGAAATAGCTCCGTTTTCTACATCACATTTGGCTACCAAAAAAAAAACGAAAATTCAGTCCTCAAAACGCGAACTTTTTCCAAATTAACTCCATAATATCGACTGAAAACATGGCAAACGTTGTTTAGAATCAATCCTCAAGGTGTTTTTCACATATCTCTTCAATGATATATCGTTCGTGGAAGCATGGTTTCTCCCCTCAATCAAATGGAAAAGTACAAGCAGCTGGCGTTTGCGCACCGAATTCCACGCAGGACACCAGGCGGACACTTGGAAAATGTAGTCTCTTATGGTCAATCTTCCAATGATATGCCTACAAATACGTCATAATGCTGCTAACACCTTGGGGGAACGACAGAAAGTGTAGGCTCATTCCTTGCGCAATCACAGCCATATAAGGAGACAATGGAAAACAGAGCTTCAGAGATTCTGCTCATTTCCTGGTTGACGCATCATCTTGGTTTCGCCTGTAGAATGAGTTCTGGGGCACTTACAGACAATATCTTTGCAGATTCTGAAACTTCAGTGTTTTCTTTCAAAAACTGTCAAGAATATGCATAGTCGAGCATCTTTTCGTGACAAAATATCGCGCTTAAAACGGGAACGTTTTTTTTATCCAAAAATGAAATAGCGCCCCTAGAGATCTAACAGGTTAACAACACTGTCATCTCAGATTTTCAAAATATGCGTTACAGCCAACGCTAGACAAGCATTTGTGTAAGTTTATCATGCATAATGCTATGCTAGCTCTGCTGGCAGCAGGCAACATTTTCACGAAAATAAGAAAAGCAACCAAATTAAATAATTTACCTTTGAAGAACTTTGAATGCTTTCACTCAGGAGACTCCAAGTTAGATAGCAAATGTTCCTTTTTTCCAAAAAGATGATTTTATTATTTATTTTTGTAGCTCCCGTTTCTTCATCATGCTTGGCTGAGAAATCGACCGGAAAATGCTGCAACTATAACGCCAAACTTTTTTCAAAATTTGCTCCATAATATCGACAGAAACACGGCAAACGTTGTTTAGGATCCATCCTCAAGGTGTTTTAAACATATATATTCTATAATATATCCGTCGAGGCAATTGGTTTCTCATAAGAAGCGATTGGAAAAATGGCTACCTAAGTATTTTACGTGAGATTTTCTGCGAGAGACACCATGTGACCACATGTTATATATGGTCCCTTACAGCCATTCTTCAATGGAAATGCCTAAAAAGACGTCACAATGCTGTAGACACCTTGGGGAATACGTGGAAAACATAACCTCATTCGTAGCTCATTCACAGCCATATAAGGAGTCATTGGCATGAGGCGGTTTCAAAAAATGCGGCACTTCCTGGTTGGATTTTTATCTGGGTTTCGCTTGTAACATCAGTTCTGTGGCACTCACAGACAATATCTTTGCAGTTTTGGAAACGTCAGAGTGTTTTCTTTCCAAAGCTGTCAATGCATAGACGAGCATCTTTCCGTGACAAAATATCTTGTTTAAAACGGGAACGTTTTTCATCCAAAATTTGTAATAGCGCCCCCTAATGCATAACTGGTTCAAATGCATGGAACCAAGCCTTTTTTGATTACAGAGGTCAACAAAAGAGTGTCTGGGGACACGTCGGGCCTGGGTTAGCCTCCACATCACCCGAGGAACAGAGGAGGAGTAGGATGGGGGTATGGCTAAAGGCTATCAAAACTGGTCGTCTAGTGCGTTGGGGACAGAGAATAAAGGAGCAGATTTCTGGGTGTGGTAGAATAGATTCAGGGCATAATCTGCAGACAGGTGGTGGGGTGCGGGTACAGTGGAGGTACAGTGGAGGCACTGAGTGATGATAAGAGAGGTTGCATCTTTGGACATTCTGGTTATATTGGGTGAGTTCACCGCATGTGTGCGGGGTGGGACAAAGGAGGAATCTGTGGCTTGTGGAGTGGGACTAGGGGCTCCTCTGTAAACTAAAACAATGATACCTATCATAAACAACAGTATACAAGGCATATTGACATTTGAGAGAGACATAAAGCGGGGCATAAAGCAATCACAGGTGTTGATTGGGAGAGCTAGCTAAGACAGCAACACCTAATCAGCTAAGACAACAACAACAGGTAAAATGGCGATGAATGGGCAGAGAGAGTCGGTTAACTACACACAGGGCCTGAGTTCGGGGCTAGGGCCGACAGATCAACAAAGGTAAACAAAGTGGAGTACCTTAATAAATGAACAGTCCAGCAGGCATCAGCTATGTAGCCAAGTGATCATAGGGTCCAGTGAACAGCACGTGGGAGACACAGCGTTTAAAGTTAGCAGCTTGGTAGAAGCGTCTGCTCCGACATCCGGCAAAGGCCGGTTGAAGGCACAGCTAATGGAATTACGTCTTACGGGACCGGGCCAGATGGCAAAAGAGGTATTGTAGTTGTGGTAATTTCGTTTGCTAGCCGGAAAATGCGCCTGGCTCAGGGCTAGCTTCGGGGCTGGATCACTCAGTGGCAGCTAGCTAGCTGTGATGATCAATGGTCCAGAGTTTATGGCAGGAATCTGGCGTTGTAGTGGAGAAAAACAGTCTGAGGCTGGCAGGTATTATCCAGGCTAAAAACGGCTGGTGACTGAGCAGAGGGTAAAGGCCGTTAGCAGTGGCTAACAATTACTAAATAGCTAGTAGCTAATTAGCTAATTGGCTAATTGGCAATAAGGTAATTGGCTATAAGGGCTATAAGGTAGCTAATTGGCTATGAGGTCTAAAAAAAAATAGCGTATCCGTGTCACATTGAGTGAGGCGGGTTACCGGAAGGTATATTTAATTTAAAAATAGAAAAAGAGATTGAAAAAATAAATTGGAATATATACAAAAATAGGAAAAAATGCTAAAAGTAAATGAGAGGACAACAAACCATGTCTGCACCGTTACGCCATCTTGGATAGGTGTAAACAGTGTGTAAACAGTGCAGTTAGCATAGAGGGTGCTAGCATTGCTAATGTTAGCTTGCGCATACAACTTTCCCTGACAGCACATGTAACCCATGTGAAATGGCTTGCTAGTTAGCGGGGTGCGTGCTAATAGCGTTTCATTCGGTGACGTCACTCGCTCTGAGACCTTGAAGTAGTTGTTCCCCTTGCTCTGCCACGGCCGTGACTTTTGTGGAGCGATGGGTAATGATGCTTCGAGGGTGGCTGTTGTCTATGTGTGCAGAGGGTCCCTGGTTTGAGTCCAGTTAGAGGTGAGGAGAGGGACGGAAGCTATACTGTTACATTGATGCAGTTGACCCAGATCACTGGTTGCTGCGGAAAAGGAGGAGGTCAAAAGGGGGGTGAGCGTAACCGATGTGAAATGGATAGCTAGTTAGCGGGGTGTGCGCTAATAGCGTTTCAATCGGTGATGTCACTCGCTCTGAGACCTTGAAGTTGTTGTACCCCTTACACTGCAAGGGCCGCGGCTTTTGTGGAGCGATGGGCAACGATTCTTCGTGGGAGGCAGTTGTTGATGTGTGCAGAGGGTCCATGGTTCGAGCCCAGATAGGGGTAAGGAGAGGGACGGAAGCTGTACTGTTACTCACACTTATACATTAAAATGTTTGATTTTCCTGATATGGTCAGGTGGCTAGCATTCGATAACTGCAGATGCGTTACCTTCTGGTCAAGATACGAAATGCAATCATAATTGACTGTAGCGACTATAAATTACACACAACAGCTACCGGTGGTTCCATGATGACTGACCACACATCCTTGGGACGAACGAGGGATGAATTTCCTCGAAAAGGCGGTCCATTTCAAGTGAATTCAACCCTCCCTTGCCCCCTTTCCTGCAAGTGCCAACTCATCAAACGTCAGTGCTTCTAAAAATGAATCCTTCACTCAGCTCTTCACGTGCGCACAGACCCCAGCCAGCCAGTGTTGCGGCGTAAGATGGGATAGCCTATATAGGATTCGTAGTTCCTTGACTTTGTGCCATTCATTTACCAGCTATGAAACAAAACGGCAAACAGCTATTTTCTTATAACTGTGATCATACTTTACTATTTCTATTCACAAATGCAAGTGAAATGCTCGCACTGTGGAGCCCTGACACACTGCCTACACAGCTGGTAAAATGTACATCTCAACCACCAATGACAAAATGTACCCACATTTGGCAGGTGGCGGGGGTTAATTTTAAGCCCTGCTCGCCACCATGTCTTCCTCCTCCAGGCTTCCTGCACAATGGCACCAGCAGGAGGGCCAACACAACCTCAGCTGACGGCCAGAGGTTGGCCCTGTCAACATGCTCAGCGCAACCCCAGTTCACAACTGGGGGCTGATCCTGCCGTGAGGCCAACTACCAAGCCCGATCCAAGACCGGGTGCTGGCTTCCCTGTCCACCATCCATGCTCAAACCCTCATACCAAACTCCATGAACTACTATCCATTCTGACATCTTCGTTAGATGGTGAGAAGCTGAACTTGATTATTTCACCACATATTTTCTATTTAATGAAATTCTCTTCAGTGTAATATTTATATTTGCAGGGAGAAGGGCCCCATGAGATTTCCTAATCAAATTTCAAACCCATCTATTTTAATGTGATTTGTTGGCATGGGTCCGATTTTTGGGCATGTGTCTATGTTTTTTATTTTGTGTAAATTGTTGCTTAACCTACAAACCATACGTGCGACAACAAATAACTCTTACTGGAATGAATGCTGGGTGAGTAATGGATTAAACCCATGTAATCCATGTCGGTCCCTATCTCTCTCTCTCTCTGCTTCCTGCTGCTTTGCACTCTAATAATCAACAGCTGATAGTGTGGATGGGTCTCTCTATATCTCGTTCTCTCTCTCGCTCTCTTCCCCCTTTTCTCTCTCTCTCTCTTTCTCACATCTCTCTCTCTGTCTCTCTTTCTCACCTCTCTCTCTATCTCTCTCCTATCCCTCGCATTGAACACCACAGTTTCCATGGGCCCATCTATCATTGTGTCAGGTCACTCAGTCAAAGGTAAGCCCCGATGAGAGTAGGAGAGACAATGAACATCCACCCCAATCACCAACTACTTTGATAAAGAGCACTGTTGCATTACTTCCAAAAAACGTTGGGGTCAATTCCATTTCAATTCCTGTCTGTTGAATTGGACATGAATTGGTTTCTCCTTTGGAATGCAGTTCAATCTCTCAATTGGTTGCAATTGGAATAGAATATATCGCAACCCGTGTTTTTATTATCAACCGCTAAAGTCTACAGGTGAGTATTTACATGTGAGGGATACAGAATACTACTCAGCACATAATGCCATTCTGTGGAAGGGTGTGAGTTTGAGAAGCTAGGTAATCAGATAGGGTAAGGGAGGAGAGATTCAGGAGCGAGTGAGAAGAGAGAGAGAGAGAGAGAGAGAGAGAGAGAGAGAGAGAGAGAGAGAGAGAGAGAGAGAGAGAGAGAGAGAGAGAGAGATGAAACAGACAGAAGGGAGACTCTGATGATCAATTATTCAACTCATTAGAAGAGTTTCCTGGAACCATGTTGGGCAGAACGGTATGCAGTGGTACACAGCAGGGCACAGAGATACACAGATACACAGCAGTAGACTGAGGTACAACACGGTGCAGTGTGGTTTTGTGTGGAGGATGACATGTAACCCCAAAAAAACTATAGCCTAGTATCTCACCACTTTCGTGACAAGGTTAGGAACAGACCCAAATCCTTATCCTTATGTGAGGAAATGAGGCCACAACCCACCTCTCTCTCTCTCTCTCTCTCTCTCTCTCTCTCTCTCTCTCTCTCTTTCTCTTTCTCTTTCTCTTTCTCTCCAGGCTGCCTCCCTTTCATCATCCACATTTATATTGCTTAAATCAAAATTGGTAGAACAATTGAATGTTAAAATGTAGGTAATTAAAATATGCAGTGTGAGATTCCAGAGTGAATTACAAAGCATTCATTACATAGACTCTTTCGATCAGCCACTCACTAAAACAGACTAACCACGTGTTAGCTCTGAGAATTACTTTATTTTATTGGTCTTTAATGAGATGGAAAAACAGCATATTTAGTTCTGTTCATTTTGGAGGCAATCAAACCTCCACTGCATGTTTAACATTTAATTAATCAACATTATTTTGTTAGTTCAAATCTAAGTGTTATTATGATGATTTGAAGTATCTTTCAGTGCTCTGAATCTATCCAGTCTAATGTTGGTTGGCACCCATCACTCTCATTTCATACTAGCGCTAAACAACATGGGTCCAAACTGAATGGCTGTTGTGCTGTTCAGTAAAACCACTATAGAAAGAAGACCACTTATTTAGACCAGCTCTTCTGGTCCACTTGAGCAATTCAGCAAAACACAGCTCAGATCAGCTAAGGCTCTTCCTCTCCCCACTTCCTTCCTTTTGACACTTCATCATCTACAACGAGCAGACTGTCTCGGTGTGTGTGTGTGTGTGTGTGTGTGTGTGTGTGTGTGTGTGTGTGTGTGTGTGTGTGTGTGTGTGTGTGTGTGTGTGTGTGTGTGTGTGTGTGTGTGTGTGTGTGTGTGTGTGTGTGTGTGTGTGTGTGTGTGTGTGTGTGTGGGTGGGTGGGTGGGTAGGTGGGTGTGTGTGTGGGTGCGTGCGTGTGTGTGTGTGTGTTGGTGAGAGAAAGCCCAGATAATAGGACTCATGGCACCAAGTGAATCTGGGTATCAAGGCGCAAGGCGAGACCCAAATGCAGACACAGGAGGCAGATGGTTTGAGTCTTACAATGTGTATTAATCCTAAAGGGTAGGCAAGAGAATGGTCATGGACAGGCAAAAAGGTCAAAACCAGATCAGAATCCAGGAGGTACAGAGTGGCAGGCAGGCTTGTGCTCAAGGCAGGCAGAATGGTCAGGCAGAGTCCAGAAACAGGCAAGGGTCAAAACCAGGAGGACTAGAAAAAGGAGAATGCAAAAAGCAGGCGAACGGGAAAACCACTGGTTGACTTGGAAACATACACGACGAACTGGCACAGAGAGACAGGAAACACAGGGATAAATACACTGTGGAAAACAAGCAACACCTGAAGGGGGTGGAGACAATAACGAGGACAGGTGAAACTGATCAGGGTGTGACACTGGGTCACCGTCCTGTCGGGGCTACATACAGGAGCAGTCAACCACAATTTTAGGGATCGCTTAACATTTACTTGTTTATTTAGATCCTCATTAGCTTTTGCCGAAGCAACAGCTACTATTCCAGGGGTCCACAAAAAAACACCAACATGACAAGTAACAAAACACTGATACACTAATAGACAAGGACAGTTACACAAATGTAAAATACAACGAAATATAAACAACAGAGCAAAAACATTATATAAACAACTTGCTTCCTCAACTCGTTCAATGGTCACGCCCTTTATGTACAAATCCAGTTGAGGTTTAGGTCTTAGAGAATGTTTTCAACCAAATACAATGCTTTTAGATGTAGATGTATTTAAGACCAGTTTATTATTAATCACCCATTCTGATACTGACTGTAACTCCTTATTTAGAATTTCAGTGAGCTCTCTGGCTTTGGGTTCTGGCATTTAGAGTGTGGAATCATCCGCATACATAGTCATTCTAGCTTCATGTAAGACCAGTGGAAAATCATCTGTAAAAATAGAGAAAAGTAACTGTCCAAGGCAACTGCCCTGAGGAATACCACACTGTACATATCTGATGTTGGAGAACTTTCCATTGAACACTCTCTGGGTTCTATTGGATAAATAACTCTCTAACCATGTGTCGGTTAGAACCATGGCAAGTGAGTTTTCTCAATAACAATTTATAATTTCAATAACATCAAAGGCTGCACTGAAATCAAACAATACAGCCCCAACTCTCATCTTATCCATTTATAAAACATTTTCAAAATCATCGGTCATCCGTCCGAGCAGTACCAGTTGAGTGCCCTTATCTATATGCATGCTGGAAGCCAGTAGTTAACTTGTTCTCTGAAAAATAGTATTGTATTTGGTCAAACACAATCCTCTCCATCAGTTCACTAAGAACAGGCAGCAAACTGATTGGGCTGCTGTTAAAGCTAGCAAATGGTGTTTTACTATTTTTAGGCAGTGTAATTAGTTTAGCTTCCTTCCACGCCTGTGGACACACTGCTTTAGGCTTTGCTTAAAGATTTAACAAATAGGGGTGGCAATACAGTCTGCTACCATTCTCAATAGTTTCCCATCAAGCTTTTCTATACCTAGTGGCTTATCATTATTGATGGATATCAATAGTTTTTCCACCTCTCCCACACTAAAGCCCTATTCGGACAGGATACGTTTTACTGTGGGAGATCAGGTAATGTAAGTATGTGCACGAGCACAAACCACCCCATCTGTAATTTTTGTCCTGTCTGAATGTGCCACGTCAGTCATTTGTATCTGGCAGGAAGGTTATTATCCAAGCCCTAAAAAACCTACTGTTTTTCGGCAAACTCCCAGGTCCTCTGATAATACTTATCCCATGTGAATCGTCATCCCTGTGTTTTTAAGGATATTACAGAGTTGATCTGGTTCTGCACCCAGTTTGGGTAAAAACGTGTAACAAATTGATGCTTAAAACAAATTGCTTTGCACGAAGCCTACAGATGAATGACTTGTTTTGTCACACATCAACTTTCCTAGTGCCAAGTGGACGACATAGTGCCAATGAATTGATAAATCCGTCAGGTAATTAAATGTCTACGTAGGTTACAGTTCATGGAACTTATTGATATGAGTTAGTGCACTCTGCATGTACATGTACATTTGGACTTTCTCTGAACTGATGGCCATTAGGCCAATATTAGGCTCTAGACATTTGAAATATCTTCACACCTAGAAGAGTCTCCAGACTTCTGTCATAATGGTCCATTTTCAATGAGAAAGAAAATACAGGACCAGCTTAGTTAAACTAATCCCGTCCGAATCGTCCGCTGGAAAAACAGACATAACCGACGTTCTATAGTAATACTAGTTGTGTGCGAAACGTGCTTAACTTGACCAAATTCAAAACAAAAATCCTTCTCTTCCATTACTAGATCTTTTATACCAAAAATATGACGGTTCACTGCTCAATGTTGTCATTTCACTTCTGAGTTTTCCCACTTTACTAGTGAAATAGTCATTGAAATGACTGGCAATATTGAAAGGTTCTGTTAGGAATGATCCATCAACTTCAATGAATGATTGTGATGAATTGGGCTCTCTGCCCATGAGATGATATAACGTCAAAGTCTTTTGAGATTGAGTTTTATGTAATTTATATTTATTAGGTAATATCATTTCTCATTTCTTCTTCTTTTTGTTAAGTTTAGTCACAACATGTCTCTATTTATAGTATGTCAACCAATCAGCTGAGCAGCCTGCCTTGTTTGCCACCTCTTTCGCATAATTTCTTTAAACCTTAAAATCAGGGTTCTCGCTTCCTTGGTGAGACGGTACTCTGTGTACACTGGGGATGGGTCCCAAATATGGGATGGGTCCCATAAATATTACGATAATAATCTCAAATCACTTAAATTTAAATTCATCATGGAAGTGGAGAACATTAACTGTGCAAAGACTCAGTTCTCTGCATGCAGTCCAGTGCTCATACAAAATGTCAGTGCAAAAACAGGTCTACTTATGAGGAAAAAAAATCTGTTAAAATACGTCAAAATAAAATGTTTCTTATATTCTTCCTCGATTTGGGGAAGCTATTCTGAAAATATAGTTTACCAAGGTACCAATGACTTCACAATGAAAGACGTTAAGCTACACTAAAGTTACCCTGAGGAAAAATATATTTTTCTTTACTGAAGTTACTTTGAAATAGTAGTTCACCAAATCCAAACTGCTTTGTGAAAAAATATCAAATGTAAATCTGAAATATCATTGACTAGAAACTTGCATGAACAGAATGTGTAATTTAGCCTATTAAACACAGAAAAAATGTTTCAAGTGAGAATTAGGCCGGTCTGATGCCAAACAAGTAAGGAAATGATTGCCTACTTCACACATATTTCATTTTTAGTTATCTACACCACTACATGGAAAAAAAGTAATTAACTATTGAAAAAATTTCACAGATTTGAACGGAGTTCAACTACCACTAAGCGACTGCAAAATAGACCCTGAACAAAAATATGAACGCAACTAGTAAAGTGTTGGTCCCATGTTTCATGAGCTGAAAGAAAAGATCCCAGAAATGTTGTGCATTAATCCTTTGCCAAGATAATCCACCTGACAGGTGTGGCCTATCAATAAGCTGATTAAACAGCATGATCATTACACAGGTGCACCTTGTGCTGGGGACAAGAAAATGTGCAGTTTTATCACACAACACAATGCCACAGGTGTCTCAAGTTTTGAGGAAGCGTGCAATTGGCATGCTTACTACAGAAATGTGAGAGCTGTTGCCAGAGAACTGAATATACATTTTTCTACCACAAGCCACCTCCAATGTCGTTTTAGATAATTTGGCAGTACATCCAGCAGCCCTCACAACCGTAGACCACTTGTATGGTGTTTTGTGGGCGAGCTTATGTCAACGAGTGCCCCATGGTGGAGGTGGGGTTATGGTATGGGCAGGCATAAGCTACGGACAACGAACACAATTGCATTTTATTGATGGCAATTTGAATGCGCAGAGATACCGTGACGAGATCCTGAGGGCCATTTTCGTACCATTCATCCGGCGCCATCAACTCATGTTTCAGCATGATAATGCACGGCCCCATGTAGCAAGGATCTGTAGAGAAGAGAAGATTTTGCAATTGTATAACTCATTTCATGCAATTATACTCATTTTGCCATGGGGTTGAGAGAACAATTTGCAGTTTTACAGCTAATTTCATGAAATTCAATTTTTTTTTGCCATAGTATGGAGGCAAATGTTTTTAATATGATAGCTGATGATCGAATGGGCCCCAGCCCGGTCGGTAATTTGAACTTACCAATAATTTAAAAAATGCTGACATGGACTAACTGAGTAACTGCTGATGCACAACCACATTTTGAAATTGCACCTTGTGCATTCTATTGTTCTAACTCTCAACAGTAAGTTGAGACTTCGATTGAGTTCCATTTTTGTGGTCCGCGGGCCGCCAGTTGCCCATCCCTGATCTACACCGACTGCAGTGGATCTGACAGGTGACATAAACAAGGGATCATAGATTTCACCTGGTTTCACCTGGTCGGTCTGTCATGGAAAGAGCAGGTGTGCATAATGTGTTGTACACTCAATGTCTAGCCGTAGTTGGAATAATAATTAAAGGATGTCAGTACAAAGGGAAATCTACTAGAAACATTAGGATCCTGGTGGCGCAGCAGACATAGCACAGGGCTTTAAGATGGCAGGTTCAAATCCACTTCATAACCTTTCTTTAAAAAAGCTACAAGGATTGTTGGACAACACCCTAACAACACATCATGACGTTAGAACATTGACATGCCATTTGCTTTTAAAAGTTTGGCAAATTCATTTAGTAATGTTACGTTACACGTGAATATTAGCAGAACACTGCAAAATGTTTTCAGAACTACTTCCATTGTCGTTGAAGTATGTTTGTGGAACGCTAGCAGATCGTCATGTCATAACCTTACAGAACGACATTATAAGAGTCTCTTTGGAATGTGTCTTTGTTGTTACAGGTTAAGTAGTAATATCGTTATCAACGTTGGCTGAACACTCCAAGAATGTTCTCTTAGAAGAGCGAATTATTGCGCCAACATTTTACTGCTGAAGTAGCCTCAAGGAACATTAGTATTAGTACTATTAGGTCATAAATCAAATCAGAATGTATTGGTCGTACACAGTTTAGCAGATGGTACAGCGGGTTTAGCGAAATGAAGAGGTTACTGGCTCCGAACAATGCGGTAACGTGTCAGAAGAACTCTTTTTGTTATATTTGAACAACAAAAATTACGAGATAGAGAAACTATGGAACAAATCTACAACAGTGTGACTTCATGAGAGTCTCATGGGAACGTTCCCCGCGTGTTGTTTGGGTGTTTTGGAAAACATAAGCGGAGCGTTCCTGTCATGAGGGAATGTTCCAGTACTGAGGGAATATTCCCTGCTTCTTGTTATAGGTCTTTTAAATAACATTGCTATACACATTAGCAGAGCGTTCCTGTCATGTTCTCTCAGAACGATTTCTACGCACATGTGTATATTGTACTGTATTCATCGGTACATACTGTACATGCAGTGTGTACTGTAGTCTTCAATGCATACTGTACATAGTGTGTACTGTAGTCATCAGTACATACTGTACATGCAGTGTGTACTGTAGTCATCAGTGCATACTGTACATGCAGTGTGTACTGTAGTCATCAGTGCATACTGTACATGCAGTGTGTACTGTAGTCATCAGGACATACTATACATGCAGTGTGTACTTTATTAATCAGTACATATTGTACATGCAGTGTGTACTTTATTCATCAGTACATACTGTACATGCAGTGTGTACTGTAGTCATCAGTGCATTCTGTACATGCAGTGTATACTGTAGTCATCAGTGCATACTGTACATGCAGTGTGTACTGTAGTCATCAGGACATACTATACATGCAGTGTGTACTTTATTCATCAGTACATACTGTACATGCAGTGTGTACTGTAGTCATCAGTGCATACTGTACATGCAGTGTGTACTGTAGTCGTTAGTACGTACTACACATGCAGTGTGTACTGTGTTCATTAGTATATACTGTACATGCAGTGTGTACTGTATTCATTAGTACATACATACGGTACAGAGTGTACTGTATTCTTAACACGTACTGTACATGCAGAGTGTATTGTATATGAATATGTATGTGTAGACCATGTGAATGGGAGTTATCACATCAAATCACATATGTGTTAGTCACATGCGCCGAATACAACAGGTGTTTCACCTTACAGTGAAATGCTTACTTAGGAGCCCCAAACCAACAGTACAGTTTCAAAAACGGTGTGTGTGTATAGTGGTCAGATTGGATAAGTAAAGGACTGATATAAATCCTAGTCAATAAGCCACCACATCATGCAATAAAGTACATCTCCACTTTGTAAGAAAAAATAACCCACCCGGCTATGCTTCAGATTTTCTCTCCACAAATGAGAGTGGTTCAGTGGAATGTGAGGTTAGCATCAGAGACAGGGGTTCAGAGGACTTTTCTTAAATGTTATCTCCCTCACTTTCTTTCTCTCACGTTCTATCCCTCCCTCCCTCCCTCCCTCCCTCCCTCCCTCCCTCCCTCCCTCCCTCCCTCTCGCTCTTGCTTTCCTTCTCTTTTTCTCTGTCTCACTTTCTCTCTCTCTTTCTCTCTCCCCTCTCTCTCTCTCTCTCTCTCTCTCTCTCTCTCTCTCTCCCTCTGCCTCTTTCTCTCACTTTTTCTCTCTTCCTCTCTCTATATTACACTTTCTCTCTCTCTCTCTCTCTCTCTCTCTCTCTCTCTCTCTCTCTCTCTCTCTCTCTCTCTCTCTCTCTCTCTCTCTGTCTCTCTGTACATTTTCTACTCTCCACCAGTTTGATCACGTATGCCTTGCTCTAAGGCTTTTTCTCTGTTGTTTATGCATTACACAGCCATGGCCCTTTGACACTGAACACAGTGCTAGTGCGGTCTTTACTTTCATGTATTATTCATCTGTGTCTAAATGGTATAAATGGTCTGTTTCAAATGAATCTCTCTCTTTGCAGGGCTCTTTATGTTGTGCTCCTGTCTGGTGGCTCTACAAGCAACATCCGAGAGGACTGTTACTAAAGTACAGCTGCTGACTGGGAGAAGGGAAGGCCCCCTAAATGTGCCTCGTACGGTATGTATAGCTGTGTTGTTGGGATGTGCCCATTCACCAGGATACATACATGAAGGCTATTCACAGCCACGTCAGCCGTGATACAAGTCAGTATTCAATGAACCATCCGTGCCCGAGGACGTCGGGAATTGATGTGGAAACCGGCAACAGTGAGCGGTTTTGCTAGGGTGTTGTGGACGGGGACGGCGGATTGGCGTAAGTGCCTGTCTCTGATTCCAAAAGTTGCAAGTTCCTTTGTTTTTGAGATTTTTGTTTTTAAGCCTATCCCAAACCTTAACCCTTGCCTTAACCATTCTGAGTTCACGTCTAACCTTCCGATTTCGGGGTTAATGCCTAAACGTAACCTGAAACACTTTGAAACGTGCCGTTTGAGACACATGGATGAACATCCAATTCTGACGTGAAACTGTGAGAGCTGGTTGGCTATTCACTAGGTTCAATACTGTACATTGAAAGCCACTGTGTCTGATTGTTGCTTTTCATCTTCTAATTGGTTGGACTAGAATGAATGACCATGCAGGTGATGTGTGACCTATGGACTTCTAGAAAAGGGAAGAGAAAGTGGATTGGACAGTATGTTGTTTGGAGGATTAAGATGGGAAGTGAGAAATACATCGCACACGGGTCTTCAGAACTGTACAGAAGACAGGAAAGAATTTGAAAGTACTGTTAAGATTTCCTTAACCTTTGTTTTTATCCATAACATCTCACACAGAGTTTAAGATCCACTTCTGAGTTATAAAGAACTATATGCATCTACTTCAGAGAAAGTGTTACCAGGATTTCCAACTCTACTCAATATGGGGCCCAAGTGATTCGTGTTCAGAATACTTCTTTCCCAATTCCTTCCACTGAATTTGATGTGATTAGGTATTTCTGAGGAAAGTACGAAACTACCGGTGATTGTAAGTTGGTCCCCAAGTCATCGACAGATCCATGATAAATTCCCATTGGTCAATACACGTCTTCCAATTTAATATCTTTGTTTTATTAAAGGTGTTAAATCATTTTTGTTAGCACCCCCAAATGAACCCAAGAGATAGCTCTATTTAATTAGGTGATTTACAGGGAATCATTTGTTAGATCATTTTCAACATGGATCTAATTTTACATTTTACTGCAGAGGAGTCAAATCGGAGTAATAAATATGCGAATAAAATAATTCCATGTCTCTTGCCTATTACTTATGTCTTTATAAAACTTGAGAAGTGTATTAAGCTGGCAATTATGATTTCATTAAAATCTATAAATGGAGGATCATTTGTACTGGATAAATGATCATACTCATCTCTATCCCACAGTCTCAGGGCAAATATGTCTAATAAGCGCGCGCGCACACACACACACACACACACACACACACACACACACACACACACACACACACACACACACACACACACACACACACACGCACACACACACACACAGAGACAGAGACATAGACACACACACACACACACAGAGACACACGGAGACACACACACACACACACTGTTTCCTCCAACGTTATCAGCTTACTCCATCATATTGAACCACATCCGTCTTGCCGCCACGTACTTCTCGGAATCTCCATTGAACCTCTGAAGAGAAAGAATGAAAACCTGGGGTGAGTCTGAATACCATAGAGATGCTATGCGGAATACACACAAATGTCCATGCAAACACACGCACATCCACATTAGGTAGACAATCGGTCGCTGTCAGGAACCTGAATACAATACTGTGTATTAATATTTCATGATGCTCTACCCTCATTGTCCACAACATACCAGAAATACACAAGGGAGCATGTTAACATCTTCCCAGACCACTAAGTGTGTGTGTGTGTGTGTGTGTGTGTGTGTGTGTGTGTGTGTGTGTGTGTGTGTGTGTGTGTGTGTGTGTGTGTGTGTGTGTGTGTGTGTGTGTGTGTGTGTGTGTGTGTGTGTGTGTGTGTGTGTGTGTGTGTGAGAGAGAGAGAGAAAGAGAGAGAGAGAGAGAGAGAGGGAGAGAGAGAGAGAGAGAGTTTCAGATTCCATCTATTTTCTCTTCTATTAGCAGCTAATTGGCGTTTGTGTGAAATGAAATGCGTTAAGGCCATAGGATTGAACTGAGCTGAGCCGGTCATAAATAGCATGCTGGTGACACAGGGGTTGACAAAGTGTGTTTCTCACCTACTTCACCACAGTTAGCACCATCCATCTGCTCCCACTGAATCTACTGACTCCCACACACTACACACTACTCACCACCCACTACCACCATCAGGTTAGGTGCACTTAAAGTCCCTACAAGTTCACTCAAAGAAAGAAAGTCGGGATCGATGTGATTTAATGAGAGAAGTGAAATCACTTTCAAATGGTTATTGAGGGAAATTTCTGACAAGTGGGAAAAAAGGGATGATGATTGAGAGATATTTCTCAACGTCAACACAGAGACAAAAGCACACAGCCAATGCCTTCCGCCTCCGTCCTCACGGGTCACTAGGGTTCATAGGTCAGTGCTGTTGGGCGGTGTTTGTGCCCGTCTCTACATAGCATCTAGCGTGGCATACTAAACCACCCGGCATCCCTCCATCCTGCCAGCCCATGCCCGGCCCTTCTCTGCCAGCTGCTGATAAACCCAGGCTGGGCCATCTGGTGCCATCCAACCCTGACACAGCCATGCCAAACAAAACAAGCTCTGAAGAGATCAAACCACACTCAACTGCTGTCAACACAGCTACACAGGTTATGTAAGGACAACATGGACACTTTATGAGACCCTGACGGAGAAATTGAGTGAAATGAAGGAGATTTTCCAGGAGAGAATCTTGTGATATAGGCTATTATACTGAGGCTGTGTGTGTGTGTGTGTGTGTGTGTGTGTGTGTGTGTGTGTGTGTGTGTGTGTGTGTGTGTGTGTGTGTGTGTGTGTGAAGCATTGTTGTTCTGAGGTGCACTGTGTTTCTACCAAAGAGTGGGCGTCCTATACTCTCTCAACCTCTTACCTAAGGCTGCTTTCACACAAAAAACATGCACACACACACGGGCACAAATACACAGATAAACACATACGCAGAGCTACACATACACTCACACACAGATGCACTCACGTATCCACTCGAAAACAAAAGAGGAAAGAAAAGCACTAAACAAAACAATGTTTCAACTCTCAGAAGACGAAGAGAATACAACATTTATGACCTCTCCTTGTATCCCCTCCCTCTGTCTCTGTGCTGGTCTAGCTCTCAGCTCTGATCTATGGGCCAGGGGAAGCAGGGAATGCTGCTCTCCCTCTCTTTCTCTCTTATTCTGTCCCTCTCTCTCGCGCTCGCTCTCTTTTTCTCGCTATGTGCTCCCATTTCAGTATTTATCTGAGTGCATGTGTGTGTGTGTGTGTCTGTCTGTCTGTCTGTCTGTCTGTCTGTCTGTCTGTCTGTCTGTCTGTCTGTCTGTCTGTCTGTCTGTCTGTCTGTGTGTGTGTGTATGTGAGTGTGTCTGTGATTGTGTGTGTCTGCTTGTATTTATTGTATATGATATCTTGGCTCTGGCCTATTGATTTGTGGCACTGGGGTTTCTATCTGTCGCCCCGGCAACCTGTCCTTTTGATCCCTCCAGATAAAGCTACATAAACATTCCGCAATGTTGGAGAAACACTCAGCTGGTTTTGAAGATCCATTCTGGATTGTTGTTTTCCATAACCACTACTTTTGTATAATCTTTGATACATTCCCCCCAAGGTTAATATGTAGTATGTATTGTATAATTGAGATGACTATGGACATGCAACTAGCATTCCAGCACTAACATACCTGATTAAAATAATCGACTCTCTACTGTCTCTTAGTCAGACCGTGATTAGTTTAATAGAATGTGCTTGAGCTGGACAAGAACAAAAGTCCTGACTTGGATGCTGGTCAGAGTAAGGGAGAGAGGGAGAGGTGGAGAGAGGGGGAGAGGGAGAGAGGGAGAGCGTGAGAGAGGGTACGGGGGAGAGAGGGAGAGAGGAGTAGGGGGACAGAAGGAAAGAGTGAGTGAAGGAGAGAAGGAGAGAGGGAGAGGGGATGATAAGGGGAGAGAGGGGGAGAGGGGGAGAAAGGGAGAGTGGGAAAGGGGATGATAAGGGGAGAGAGGGAGAGAGGGAGGAGGAAAGGGGGAGAGAGGGAGAGGGGATGATAAGGGGAGAGAGGGAGGGAGAGAGGGGGAGAGAGGGAGAGGGGGGTGGGGTTAGAGGGAGAGAAGGAAAGAGGGAGAGAGGGAGAGAGGGAGGGGGAGAAGGGAAGAATAGGAGCGAGGGAGAGAGGGAGAGGGGAGATGGGGATAGAGGGATCCCAATTGAGGTGTTGTCTAAGAACTGGCCTCTCACATGCAGACAACCTGCTCCTGAATTTGACTGACTCTGGCTCTGCTTGAGCAGCAGAGCCTTCATAAGGAGGCATGTGTTTCACACTACCCCCTAGTGGTAGCCTCACACACTGCATGCCATCCACCAACTTCCAGCTCTATTCATAGCAACCATCTCCATGCAGTCAAGTCAGTACCTTATCTCCTTTTTTTAAAACTCTATTTATTATGTTATGCACACATTTTAATTCAGTGATAATTCACATCCAACAGCAATTACCAACTTTTAATTAATTGCTACTTTTTACTCATTATCTCTCTCTCGTTCTCTGTTTTTCTGTCACTTTCTCTCTGTTGCACTTTCTTTCTTTCTCTCATTGTGTGGAGGTGTGTGAAGAGAGATCTGGGTGTGATGAAACAGGCAGGGTAAGCGACTGATATACGGAATTGTTCAGAGTCTACCTGGGTCTGTAAGGGATGTGGACAACAAACACACAGCTCATATCGCTGGGATTAATCATTTTCCCTCAGAGAATTCCCTCATTCTCTCAAGCACACAAACGCACGCACGCACACACACACACACACACACTAGTGATGCCGGGGTTGACCAATAACCCACAGTCCCCGCGGTGCAGGCGGGTTTAAGATCATGAAATATTGTGTGGATGAAGGGCAGGTGGGTGGAGGTCAGGTTGAATAAAGAGAAGACAATACATTAAATGAACGCAGCAATCTTGAGCAATTTATATCTAAAGGCTACATGAAGTTTCTTTTTCCATTATACTTTGGCCGTCTGGCATTAGTGTGTAAATTTACTCGTGCCAAACACTTTTGGGAACAGGCAGAAAAAAATGACGGTTCGTCCACTGAGGATCCGCTGAGGCAAAAAGGTCAATGTCTGAGTTTAGGCCCTGAGTTAAGTGTGGGTAGATGGAACGTTATTCCATTTTTTATGCACTTTTCTCTCACTGTGTATTCTGACCTTGAACTTAAGTATGAGAATATCATGCTGTTCACCTGCTATTCGGGGCGGCAGGTAGCCTGGTGGTTAGAGCATTGGGCAAATAACCAAAAAGTTGCCGGATCGAATCCCCGAGCTAACAAGATAGAACCTGTTGTTCTGCCACTGAACAAGGCAGTTAACCCACTGGTCGCCAGTAGGCAGTCATTGTAAATAAGAATTAGTTCTTCACTGTCTTGCCTAGTTCAATAAAGCTTACATTTAAAAATGTATAATATTTGACACACCTAAGAAATGGAGGTGTGTCTACAGATACTTGACTTAAATCCATCATAATTACACCATCTTTAAGCGAGAAGAAACCATGAGTAGGGTCGAGCAACCTGTGCGGTGACAAATGCAGAGATGTCAGGAACCATGGTAGGCCACCAAAAGCGCTGTCGCACAAAAGCCAGGGTCCGATGGGAACCCGGGTGACAGGCGAGCCTGGAGGAGTCAGGCATGAACATCCAGTTATCTAGGACCCCCCGCCGAACCTGCTTCCCTATTCCCCAGCTGAGTGCCATCGCCAGGCATGAGGTGGGAAGGATGGTCTCAGGTTCCAGGGTAGTAGTCATGGTGTGACAGTGCATCCGGTTTGACATTCTTGGATCCCGGCCAGTAGGAGAGGGTGAACAGTAGAGCCCCCCTAGCCGGGAATTGAGGCGTTTGGAGCTATTCCAGGTTCTTGTGGCCAGTCCACACAATGAATGGATGCTCTGCCCCCTCTAGCCAGGGCCTCCATTCCAACGCCATCTTCACTGTTAGAAGCTCATGATTCCCCACATCATAGGTCCTCTCTGTGGCATTGAGGCGGTGGGAGAAGAAGGCGCAGGGATGCAACTTGAGGTCCAAGGCAGACCGTTGGGACAGGACAGTCGCCACTCCGACATCAAAAGCATTGGCCTCCACCACAAACTAGAGGGACGGGTCAGGATGAACCAAGATGGGAGCTGTGGTGAAGAGGTGTTTGAGGTCCCAGAATGCCTGGTCAGCAGCTGGGGACCACGTGAACGGAATCTTGGGAGAGGTGAATGCAGACAGGGGGGAAGCCAGGGTGATGTAGTCCTAGATAAAGCGGCGATAGAAGTTGCTGAAACCCAGGAACTGCTGCAGCTGTACTCTGGATGTAGGCTGGGGTCAATCCACCATCGCTCTCACCTTCCTGGGATCCATCTGTACGCTCCCTGCAGCAATGATGTAAACCAGAAAGGGGATGGTGGAGCGATGGGATTCGCACTTCTCTGCTTTTACAAAAAGCTGATTCTCCAGGAGACGTTGGAGAACCTGTCGGATATGGAGCACGTGATCTTGGGTGGAGCGGGAGAAGACAAGGATGTCATCGAGGTAGACGAAGATGAACCGGTTCAACATGTCGCGGAGAACATCATTTACCAGCGCCTGGAACACAGCAGGGGCGTTGGTAAGGCCAAAGGGCATGACCAGGTACTCGAAGTGGCCGCTGGCCATGTTGAAGGCAGTCTTCCACTCGTTCCCCTCCCGTTTCCGCACCAGGTGGTAGGTGTTCCGTAGGTCCAGCTTGGAGAACACAGTGGCCCCCTGGATCGGCTTTAAGGCAGAGGAGATGAGAGGTAGCGGGTAGCGGTTCTTCACAGGGGATAATGGGGAAGATGGGCAACACCTGGAGGGGGTGGAGACAAGCACAGAGACAGGTGAAACAGATCAGGGTGTGACATTTATTAAGTGCTGTGCCATTATGCAGAATTTAAATTGTACAGCCTTTTAACTTGCAGGATGGGAACTCTCGAAGGTCTTAATTATAGGTTTCCCCGACCTTCTGTTTCCTCTTTCTATCATGTTAAATAGTAGTCACTATAAGTATGGATATTCAGTAGGCCTAATAACAACACATATTTAACTGCCAATGTACTGTTAATTCCCTTCAGTTGGTATAGCCTGCATTGTCATTACATTGAATTACATGTTTTAGTTTACCTTCATTTGCTTCCACTGTAAAAGCCGTCACGGCCATGTAGTTGTTGCTGAGGATCATTAGTAACAGTGGAAAATACAGGTAGGCTAATTACATCGTTATGGAGCTGAGCGCAGACCAAGTCGTAACAGTTTGAACCCGACACATGGCTCAGTATTTGGCTGTGTCATCACACAGTTCCATGGTTACTGCAGGCAATAGAGGGTATAGCCTACTATTGTACACTATTCTTCATATTATTCTTATTATTTTATTACTTTTTCCAACATTTCCATGGGTTAAGGGACGGAATGTGGCAATTTTCAGAATGTATTTTTGATTCATCAATATAATTTGTGTGTAAAGGCTCTCCAAAACAGTTTTTTAAATGAATCATACATACCTGGAATTATCTACAAGATCAGAGTATTTTAAAATCTACCAGTTGTTGCTGAAACGGAGACGAATATGCATATATTTAGATGGCTTTTGTTCATTTATCCCTATTTTATCCCTAGTTCTCTCTATGTATTCTAGTCTGTAAACAACATTCTTATTAAAGATATACTGTATTTAAAGGGATGGTTTAAGATAAATGCACTGGAAATCCTGTTGAATGAAAACTATGACAAAATCTGTAGACCAGCAAGTGGGAGGGTTTCCAGCGGTTGAATTACATTTATTCAGCACTTGCAAGGGAATCAGGTCTGCAAAGCCAGTCATGCACCTTCATAAGATAAGTCAGAATACAAAGAACTGAGAAGTGTTCAGGAAAGGCATAAATTCCTAAGTCGGAATCGGGCCCTAAGAGAAAAGCTGAGAAATGGAGAGTTGAAAATAATAATACAAAACTCCACAGTCCCAAGATGATGTTGTCAATTCAACATCTATTCCACGTTGGTTCAAGCAGTGTTGATTCAACAAATGTGTGTCCAGTGAGTGTAACCCAGTGTTCTGATGGGTTGAATGGAAAGTGAAATCTGGACACTGACTGTAGGTCTATAACCTCTCACACAGCCTTAATATTAACTCCTTCAGAACGACGCTTTTCATGGCGTAGCATGATACACCAAATGTACATTTTGACTGGGGAACAGGAGTGGAGAAGTATTCTTAATTTCTTTCAGCATCTGGAGAGATTGTGAATACTCCGTTATTCTGTAGAGGTGCTGTCTTTATCAGTATCATAAAAGCTGATACTATTTCAACCTGATACTATATGCATCCAAGCCAAACTGAAATCGTATTAGAAACATGTGGAGTCATTTTCACAGCTTTCTATTTCCCTACAACCTGTCGAACGAATGTCATTTGGACATTTTGTACAGAAGATCTTTCCCGTTTATTGCATTTTCTCCCTAAATGTCATGGCTCTGAGAAAAGAAGCAGAGATGACAGAGAAAACGGTACCGATATCAACTAGATTTAAGCATTTATGAAATCATTTATGAAATCATTCTGGTGAGCAAAGGGTTTATTTAGTCTTCTCGGGCAACATATAATGACAGAAGAGAAGCTGCCTGTGTGCCTGTGTGTGTGTGTGTGTGTGTGCGTGTGTGTGTGCGTGCATGCGTGCGTGCCTGCCTGCCTGCCTATATGAGTGCATGTGTGTGTGTTTATTGGGAGGAGGGGGACCTTTTGAGGGCTGTCAGTGTCGTGCAGAAACAGCCTCCTCGACTGGACTTACACTGAGTGCTCTTTGCCTGGAGTCAAGAGGTTAGAAGAGGGCTGGAGGGGCGAACCTGCTCCACTCCTTCTGTCTAAGCTCTCACTATCTTGATTAAAACGAGGGCTGTGAGTTCTGGGAGGGAGGAGGGAGGCAAACATGCATGCACACACACACACACACACATACACGCACACACACACACACACACATATATGCACCATCTCTTGTCTGCCACAGCTCCTGCTGTGTCTGTGTGTGGCGGGGCAGGGGGTGTGCAGGGGCGCAGGATGGACACGATAACATCTGTACCTCCCTACACGTCTCTGCTCCCCTCTCTGACCTGATGTGTGAAGGAGTGGGAGCAGTGAGAGGAGTGGGAGGAGTGAGAGGAGTGGGAGGAGAGGGAGGAGTGGGAGGAGTGAGAGGAGTGGGGAGAGTGGGAGGAGTGGGAGGAGTGAGAGGAGTGGGAGGAGTGAGAGGAGTGAGAGGACTGAGAGGAGTGAGACGAGTGGTAGGAGTGAGAGTAGTGGGAGGAGTGGGAGGAGTGAGAGGACTGAGAGGAGTGAGAGGAGTGGGAGGAGTGAGAGGAGTGAGGAGTGGGAGGAGTGAGAGGAGTGGGAGGAGTGAGAGGAGTGGGAGAAGTGAGAGGAGTGGGAGGAGTGAGAGGAGTGGGAGGAGTGGGTGGAGTGAGAGGAGTGGGAAGAGTGGGAGGAGTGAGAGGACTGAGAGGACTGAGAGGAGTGAGAGGAGTGGGAGGAGTGAGAGGAGTGAGGGGTGAGAGGAGTGGGAGGAGTGAGAGGAGTGGGAGGAGTGAGAGGAGTGGGAGGAGTGAGAGGAGTGGGAGGAGTGAGAGGAGTGGGAGGAGTGGGAGGAGTGAGAGGAGTGGGAGGAGTGAGAGGAGTGGGAGGAGTGAGAGGAGTGGGAGGAGTGAGAGGAGTGGGAGGAGTGGGAGGAGTGGGAGGAGTGATAGGAGTGGGAGGAGTGAGAGGAGTGGGAGGAGTAAGAGGAGTGAGAGGACTGGGAGGAGTGGGAGGAGTGCGAGCAGTGGGAGGAGTGAGAGGAGTGGGAGGAGTGGGAGGGGTGAGAGGAGTGCGAGGAGTGGGAGGAGTGAGAGGAGTGGGAGGAGTGGGAGGAATGAGAGGAGTGGGAGGAGTGAGAGGACTGAGAGGACTGAGAGGAGTGGGAGGAGTGGGAGGAGTGAGAGGAGTGGGAGGAGTGGGAGGAGTGGGAGGAGTGAGAGGACTGAGAGGAGTAGGAGGAGTGGGAGGAGTGAGAGGAGTGAGGAGTGGGAGGAGTGAGAGGAGTGGGAGGAGTGAGAGGAGTGGGAGGAGTGAGAGGAGTGGGAGGAGTGAGAGGAGTGGGAGGAGTGAGAGGAGTGGTAGGAGTGTGAGGAGTTGGAGGAGTGAGAGGAGTGAGAGGACTGGGAGGAGTCGGAGGAGTGAGAGCAGTGGGAGGAGTGAGAGGAGTGGGAGGAGTGAGAGGAGTGGGGGGAGTGGGAGGGGTGAGAGGAGTGAGAGGAGTGGGAGGAGTGAGAGGAGTGGGAGGAGTGAGAGGAGTGAGAGGAGTTGGAGGAGTGAGAGGAATGGGAGGAGTGGGAGGAGTGAGAGGAGTGGGAGGAGTGAGAGTAGTGGGAGGAGTGAGAGGAGTGGGAGGAGTGGGAGGAGTGAGAGGAGTGGGAGGGGTGAGAGGAGTGAGAGGAGTGGGAGGAGTGGGAGGAGTGAGAGGAGTGGGAGGAGTGAGAGGAGTGAGAGGAGTGGGAGGAGTGGGAGGAGTGAGAGGAGTGGGAGGAGTGAGAGGAGTGGGAGGAGTGAGAGGAGTGGGAGGAGTGAGAGGAGTGAGAGGAGTGGGAGGAGTGATATAAGTGGGAGGAGTGAGAGGAGTGGTAGGAGTGGGAGGAGTTAGAGGAGTGAGAGGACTGGGAGGAGTGGGAGGAGTGAGAGCAGTGGGAGGAGTGGGAGGAGTGGGAGGAGTGGGAGGGGTGAGAGGAGTGGGAGGAGTGAGAGGAGTGGGAGGAGTGGGAGGGGTGAGAGGAGTGAGAGGAGTGGGAGGAGTGAGAGGAGTGGGAGGAGTGGGAGGAATGAGAGGAGTGGGAGGACTGAGAGGAGTGGGAGGAGTGGGAGGAGTGGGAGGAGTGAGAGGAGTGGGAGGAGTGGGAGGAGTGAGACGACTGAGAGGAGTGGGAGGAGTGGGAGGAGTGAGAGGAGTGAGGAGTGGGAGGAGTGAGAGGAGTGGGAGGAGTGGGAGGAGTGAGAGGAGTGGGAGGAGTGAGAGGAGTGGGAGGAGTGAGAGGAGTGGTAGGAGTGTGAGGAGTGGGAGGAGTGAGAGGAGTGAGAGGACTGGGAGGAGTGGGAGGAGTGAGAGCAGTGGGAGGAGTGAGAGGAGTGGGAGGAGTGAGAGGAGTGGGGGGAGTGGGAGGAGTGAGAGGAGTGGGAGGAGTGAGAGGAGTGGGAGGAGTGAGAGGAGTGAGAGGAGTGGGAGGAGTGAGAGGAATGGGAGGAGTGGGAGGAGTGAGGAGTGGGAGGAGTGGGAGGAGTGAGACTAGTGGGAGGAGTGAGAGGAGTGGGAGGAGTGGAGGAGTGAGAGGAGTGGGAGGAGTGAGAGGAGTGGGAGGAGTGGGAGGAGTATGACAGATAGAAAAGGGCAGATTTGAAGGTCTGACGGGTTACATGGTTCTTGTGATCTTTGCAGGAATTTAGTTTCAAAGCTGAACAAAAACTTGTAAAATGTCAATACTCCCTGTAAGAGTTGTTAAAGCTGCAAGAGTTGTTGAAAGCTGTAAGAGTTGTTGAAAGCTGCAAGAGTTGTTGAAAGCTGCAAGAGTTGTTGAAAGCTGCAAGAGTTGTTAAAAGCTGTAAGAGTTGTTAAAAGCTGTAAGAGTTGTTGAAAGCTGTAAGAGTTGTTAAAAGAGTGGGATAATTCATATGTAATGGGGTCATAGTGGCAGTGTAGTTATCCCCAGCTGTAGTGTCTGTACCCTACACTCAACTCACATCTCATTGTCCCTTCCCTCTCTCGTACTCTCATTTAACTCTGACAGCTTGACGGCTTGGCACATCGTTGCGTGGGCGTGTTGGCCTCACGCTGCTCTGACTAAATGTTATCAGTGACACTTCATACGAGTCAGGAACAGGGAGGAATATGTGAAGAATAACCATTTCAGCGGGGGTGAGCTAAATTGCGCATTAAAATGCAAAAAAAAAAAAAAATTATGAGGTAAAATGTATAATTAATTGAGAAATGCAGTGGAGGGAGAGAGAGTGAGAGAGAGGTATAGAGAAAATAAAAGAGTGAGAGAAAGTATAATAAACATAAATATAAATGCAATGTGCAACAATTTCAAAGATTTTGCTGAGTTACAGTTCATGTAAAGAAATCAGTCAAATTAAATATATGAATTAGTCCCTAATCTATGGATTTCACATGAATGAGCAGGGGCATAGGACACCGACATGAACCAGGTCCACCCACTGTAGAGCCAGGCCCAGCCAATCTGAAGGAGTTTTTTTCCCCACAAAATCACTTTTTTACAGACAAAAATGCTCCTCTGCATCCCCCCCTCCCCCCTCAGACGATCCCGAAGGTGAAGAAGCCGGATGTGGAGGACCTGGTCTGGCGTAGTTACACGTGGTCGGCGGCTGTGAGGATGGTTGGACATACTAACAAAATCTCTAAAACAACGTTGGAGGCGGCTTATGGCGGCTTATTAACATTCAATTCTCTGGAAACAACTCAGGTGGACATTCATGCAGCCAACATGCCAATTGCACATTCCCTCAAAATTTGAGTTATCTTTGGCGTTGTGTTGCGTGACAAAATGGCACATTCTAGATTGGCCTTTTATTGTCCCCAGCACAAGGTGCACCTGTGTAATGATCCTGCTGTTTAATCAGCTTCTTGATATGCCACACCTGTCAGGTGGATGGATTATCTTGACGGATGGATTATCTTGTAAAAAATGCTCATTAACAGGGATGTAAACAAAGTCGTTCACAAAATTTGAAAGAAATAAGATTTTTGTGCGTATGGAACATTTCTAGGATGTATTATTTCAGCTCATGAAACATGGGACCAACACTTAATAAAATAAAATAACAACTTTCATTTTGTACTTCAGTGTACAGTACCAGTCAAAAGTTTGGACACACCTACTCATTCTAGGGTTTATCTTTATTTTTACTATTTTCTACATTGTAGAAATAATACATATGTAATCATGTAGTAACCAGAAAAGTGTTAAACAAATCAAAAATATATATATTTAAGATTCTTCAAAGTAGACACCCTTTGCTTTGATGACAGCTTTAAACAATCTTGGCATTCTCTCAACCAGCTTCATGATGTGGTCACTTGGAATTCATTTCAATTTTAACAGGTGTGCCTTGTTAAAAGTTAATTTGTAGAATTTCTTTCCTTCTTAATTAAAACCTCTTAAAGCTAGGGGCAGAATTTTCACTTTTGGATAAATAGCGTGCCCAATTTCAACTTTCTGCTACTCATGCCAAGAATATAAGATATGCATATTATTCATATATTTGGATAGAAAACACTCTTTCTAAATCTGTTTGAATCATGTCTGTGAGTATAACAGAACTCATGTAGCAGGCAAAACCCCGAGGACTATCTATTCAGAATTTAAAAAAAATCCCCTCTCTGTCCCCTATATTGTCTTTGCAATTGGATATTTAATAGGAACCTATTTTCAGTTCCTACCGCATCCACTGGATGTCGCCAGTCTTTGGAATATGGTTGAGGTTATTCCTTTGTGCTATGAAGAAGTAGGCCAACTCGGAACTGGGGACACTTTTGTGAGTTGCGCAAGACGTGAAAAGCAGAGCTGGTTTCTTTTCTTTCCTGTATTGAATACAGATTGTCCCGCCTACAATTTGATCGATTATTAACGTTTAAAAATACCTAACGCTGTATTACAAAAGTAGTTTGAAATATTTTGGCAACTTTTGAAATATTTTGTAGTGACGTTGCGTTTTTTGTAAGCTGTTTTTTTCTGGATCATACAAGCTTTATAAATTGACATTTTCGATATATATGGACGGAATTAATCGAACAAAAGGACCAATTGTGATGTTTATGGGACATATTGGAGTGCCAACAAAAGAAGCTCATCAAAGGTAATGCATGTTTTATATATTATTTCAGCGTTTTGTGTAGCGCCTGCTACGCTAGCTCCTTTATTTACTGCTGGTACAGATGGTGCAGGCTATCAGATAATAGCTTCTTATGCTTTCTCCGAAAAGCATTTTTAAAATCTGACATCGAGTGTAGCTTTAATTGAGTATCTTACATGTGTGATTTAATGAAAGTTAGAATTTTTGCATTTCCCCCAGCAATTGGCCAGTTGAGACGCTAGCGTCTCCCCTATCCATAAGATATTTTTAATGTGTTTGAGCCAATCAGTTGTGTTGTGACGAGGTAGGGGTGGTATACAGAAGATAGCCCTATTTGCTAAAAGACCAAGTCCATGTTATGGCAAGAACAGCTCGAATAAGCAAAGAGAAAAGACAGTCCATCACTACTTTAATACTTAAAAGTCAGTCGATACAGAACATTGCAAGAACTTTGAAAGTTTCTTCAAGTGCAGTCGCAAAAACCATCAAGAGCTATGATGAAACTGGCTCTCATGAGGACCGCTACAGGAAAGGAAGACCCTTGAATGAGTAGGTGTGTCCAAACATTTGACTGGTACTGTATTTCGAATATGCGTTAGATATGACTGGACTGAGCCAAACGTTTTCTCAGGCTATAGCTTGAGCCATCAAAAACAACAGAAAAAGTTGCATTAGCAACAATCCTAAGCTTGTTGTTTTGTGTGTTAGGGAACAGGTCCAAGACCCTGTTCGTTAACTTGATTAAATCTACTCATGTCTTACCCAATAGATACGCCTGTCTCGGGGATCCTGGATTAATATAATCCATAATCTACTGGTATTCTGCCCTATATGAAATCCTAGGCATTTTCTGAAATGAGGAGTATTTCTGCAGGCTTGAGGGTACTTTGATGATTGGAGTAATAGAGTAGTAGAATTGGAGTGACTGTACGGTTGTGTAGGAAAGCACCACAGTGGTTTTATGCCGTTCTGTGTAGGAAAGCTCTTGGTGGTGTACTAACCTGCAGGGTTAGATCCTCTAAAGGGGATGATATAATCACAAAAATGGAATGGATTGCCATAAGGAATATTAATGAACTTCATCAAGAGGTCAAAGTAGGATAGATAGAGAGAGAGAGAGAGAGAGAGAGAGAGAGAGAGAGAAGACAGAGAGGGAGAGAGAGATAGAACGAGACAAAGAAGAGAGAGAGGGAGAGAGAGAGAGATAGAAAGAGACAAAGAAGAGAGAGAAGAGAGAGATAGAAAGAGACAAAGAAGAGAAAGAAGAGAGAGAGGGAGAGAGAGGGAGAGAGAGAGAGAGAGAGAGAGAAACCCAAATTTGAAACCCCCATATCTATGTGAAATACCACAGTGTGCAATCACAGCAGCAAGATTTGTGACCTCTTGACACAAGAAAAGGGCAACTACTGAAGAACAAACACCATTGTAAATACAACCATATTCATTTGGATTTATTTTCCATTTGTACTTTCACTATTTGCACATTGTCACAACACTGAATTTATACATAATATGATGATTGACATGTCTTTATTCTTTTGGAATTGCTGTGTGGTTAATGCTTACTGTACATTTGTATTGTTTATTTCACCTTTGTTTATTATCTACCTCACTTGCTTTGGCAATGATAACATATGTTCCCCATGCCAATAAAACCCTTGAGAGAGAGAGAGAGAGAGAGAGAGAGAGAGAGAGAGAGAGAGAGAGAACACAGACATACTCAGAGTACATCCAGTACATACATTGACATAATGCTTTCTGTCTGAGGGACATCAACATAAAAAACCACTCTGATCTGTTCACTCCCATGCTAATCTCATCCACCATTATAATAATGAAACCGCAGTCTAATCAGCCCATGCTACCACAAAAGGATCATCTGCATGGATGAAAGATTAATATAAAATAAAAAAGAATAATTTCCACCAAAATAGACCATTCAACTTATTTAGGTCACTAACGCTCAGTTTATTTGGATATTGAGGCATTCATCAGTTTATGTGTTAGCATTTCACTGTTACTGTAACACATGCTGTTATCAAATAAAGAAACATGCATTTGGCACACAGTGAAATGATTGCTTCCAAGCTCTTCCCAACAATGTGGAGTTGAGTCAAATAAAACACAAGAATGGAGCTTTTTTGATAATAGATAATAATACAAGTCAAATTAACAACAGAGCAGCAGCAGCATGCTGTATGATAAGTGTGTGTGTGTGTGTGTGTGTGTTTATATTCACATCGCTCTTTTTTAGTTTGCTGAGCCTTAAACAGTGTTCCAAAATCAGCCCCCATTGTCTGTGCATTTCCTTGATACTGTTAATGTATGCAGTTTCTAAACCATGCACATTTTACCTACAGATGTATGGAACGTAAATTGATCACTCTTTTGTTGCTGAGAATTTTCAGACTTGTTGTGTAGTTGAGTTTCCAAAGAGGCTTCGAAAGTCTGTAATCTCCACTTAGAAATGTCAAACTTTATTGGCCCTAATAATATTATCAACCCCCAACAAAAATGACCATTAATTATAATCCATATAATAATTCACATTTCCTGTTGCTGCAGATTTTTCACGCTGTAGCAAACTTGCTCAAAACAAGACCCTGCGTCTATAGTTTAACTTCACCATTGTCCCCAAACCAGCCTCCCTTCTCTCTCTCCATCTCTGCTTGATAACATACCTGCAGCTGTAAATAGCCAAAGAACAGACAGACGAAAAGAGACAGAGAGACACACACACACACATACAGAAGCACACAGACAGACAGACAGCGGAAAGAGTTCTTGAATGTCACAGTAAAAGTAGCAGAACATCTCCCACTTCTCAAATATTACGTGGAGGTCTACTTACTGGAGCACAACAGTGTTAACTGGTGCCAGCTTCATCATGGAGCACAATGGACATGCCAGTGCCTCCTATTCAAATGCACACACATACAGATGTAGGATCTTAATTTGATCACTCTTTTGTTTCTGATCATTTTCTAAGTGTTGACATGTTGTGTATTTGAGATTTTAAAAGGCTTCTAAAGTTGGTAATTTCCACTTAGACATTTCTGACTTAATTTGCTCTAATGAAAAATGTATCAACCCCTATAAAAATGAATTACAATCCAAATAATAATTTACATTTCCTGTTGCTGCAAACTGGATCAATTGAAGATCATACATCTGTAGACACCGGCTGCAGACAGAAATGACCATTTAGAATTCAAATAATCGCATGCTATTTTTCTGTAATAATTTGTGATATTTTCCTTTAAAAAAAAGCTTAAGTAATTGCCATGGTAATCCCCGAGTATTGGGAGAAAACAGTGTTTTTACGTGAAAGCTCTCGTGACACACACACGTATTTACATTTACACACACACACACACGTACACGCGCACGCACACACACACACACACACACACACACATAGAGGAGCCAATTAGCTAGCATCCAGATGCTGCTTAGCTAATCGTTCCTGCATAGGGAACAAGCTAAACACACATGCTCTCTCACACACACACACACACACACACACACACACACACACACACACACACACACACACACACACGCAGTGTTGTTAAGTGGCTACAGTTTCAAATGTCTGCCTATCAACATCAATCAATACATAAATGTCCTTAAACACCAACTTGAGTGTTTTAATTGGTCACTCTCTGGCTTTAACAACTTCCACTTTCCCCAACAACAACTTCCTACTCTTTCTCTGGGATGCAGCCCTTTCATAATGTATTACCATAAATTATCATCAACATTGAAACTGCGTGTTGACCAAGGGAGACCTCCTGGTAGACAAAAAGTGTGATTTGTTTAAAAATTTGTAATATTAGTGTTGAATTTATTTTTGCGAACAGATGTTATGTTAATGCAGGGAGCATTGGCTGTCCGTCAAGCCTCTCTGATTGACGGTGGCATGTCATTTGAAGGACAGTCGTTACCTATATAAAATACTTATCCTCAGAGTAGAATCACGTGGCCTCCGTCATGGCATGTAATTTGAAGGACAGTCCTTACCTGTATAAAATACTTATCCTCAGAGTAGAATCACGTGGCCTCCGTCATGGCACGTCAGACGGTGTTCGGTGTTCGGCCTCTCTGATTGACGGTGGCATGTAATTTGAAGGACAGTCGTTACCTATATAAAATACTTATCCTCAGAGTAGAATCACGTGGCCTCTGTCATGGCATGTCATTTGAAGGACAGTCCTTACCTATATAAAATACTTATCCTCAGAGTAGAATCACGTGGCCTCCGTCATGGCACGTCAGACGGTGTTCGGTGTTTCTATTCTTTAACACGTCAACAAGGAAGTGGAACGATTTGAGGTAAAGTGTGATAGTTTTACGCACCTGTACCCATGAGGGTACACACACACAGACACACACAAACACAGTGCAAGGAACCTAGCAATCCCTTCAGGCACTTCATTTCGCCACAATCACATTCCCAATAACAGCCTTTTATCCTGAAGTTATGTATTGGAGGAAATGCAATTCACCCCTGGATACGATGGCTATTAACCAACAGGACAATCATTTGTGGAGAAAAGCATGGTTGAGGTCCACCAGGGATTTCCTGACAGTATAATGCTTTCCACCACCGCTCGTTTGGGGAAAATTATAACACACAACACAAACATACACACGCAGGCACACACACACACTCACACACACACAGAGCCACACTCTCCGTCCTCGCCCTCTGCCAGCACTATGACTGTCTATCCAATCAAAGGACTCCCCTGAGCCTACTTCCTTGCGCTGCGGAACATCACTTCATTTGACCATTTAAATAATCCCCAGGATGCATCAGAGACGGGCGGCGGCATAATTATCACCTGGGAGCAGTGTGGAGCCGAGCGGAGCGCAGGGAGGGAGATCTGGACACACACACACACACACACACACACACACGTACACCACACACACGCTGAGTGCAGGGAGGGAGACCTGCTGAGGAAATTTATCCCCCATGGTGTTGCCCAGGCTTTGTTCTTTATATATTTTTGTACCGAGGAAGGGGGGAAGAGGCAGAGAGCAGAAATGAAGTGGATAGCTGCTGCTGACATTGTTTAAACGTATATCGGAGGGGAAGTTAAAGACATTTCAAAGGTTGGCAATAAAGGTCAAGTAATGGTTTCGGTAAGGACTCAGACATACGGTTATGAGGGGGACACAAATAAGCATATAATTTGCAGTGCTCATTGTATTCAAGAGAGTTCCACAGAGTTCCCAAGGGAGTTAAACAGATGTAGTCCCCAGCTCTGCGGCGTCGCCCTGGGGCAGAGCTGCTGTTAGGGTGGCCCTGGGGGATCTGGAGGTCCATCAACAGACTCATTGCAGTTTAATCTATAATTTCAGATTTTAATGGGAAAACTGCAGAATCAAAGTGAAGAGTGCAGAGAACCAGGCTAAGCCCTCTGGATGAAGCTACTTTTCAAACTCAGCAGCCCACTGTTTGTGTTTTGTGTGTGTGTGTGTGTGTGTGTGTGTGTGTGTGTGTGTGTGTGTGTGTGTGTGTGTGTGTTTTTCCACAGGTACAGTATGAGTACCACACTTCATTGTTGGATTTGGAGAAGTCTAATGAGGTTTTGTGTTGTGTGGCATATTACACAAATTACAACACCTCTAACTTAGAATAACTATTCAGGATCTCTGTTCTGCACCTATTCATTCAGATTGTTAAGCCTCTCTTTCCTTGTACCTCTCCAGAAGTAATACTTCTCTATCTTTGTGCACATAACTCTCTCTAACCAGGGCTGGAAATAGCTGTCTGTTTCAGTACTGTGCATCCTGTTCTCTTTCCGCGACCTTAAGATCTGTGACCTCTGAGCCTTGCCCACATATTCAAGGCTCCTGGGCTGGGATATGGCGTGGGCGTTGGGCCATGAGTGCCAGGCAACCTATACGATTTGGGAAGCTGTGCTGTGCTGTTGTACAGGGGCGTACACTCTTAGGAAAAAAAAGTTCCAAAAGGGTTCTTCGGCTGTCCCCATAGGATAAACCTTTTTTCGTTCCAGGTAAAAAACATTTTGGATTCCATGTAGAACCCTCTACCTGCAACCAAAAGTGTTCTTCAAAGGGTTCCCCTACAGGAAAGCCAAAGAATCTTTCAAGGTTCTAGATAGCACCTTTTTTGTTGTAGGTGGAGCATTTGTGGAAGGTGCTCAGTCATCCCTGGCCTCTGATCTTTGATGGACCACAGACAGCCGGTATGGTGCTTCTCTCTCTCCCCTGTGCCCTGTCTCTCTTCCAGACTTTCACAAACACAACCTCTGCTCCCAGAGAGGAGACGAAAAAATGAATGAAAACAAGTCCCTCTCTGTCTCTTTCCCACCCTCCATCTCCATATGTATTTCGCCCTGTTTCTGTTTGTCTCGCACTCAGTCCTGTAAACTCAGACCTTGGGTGGGCCTCCAAACATGGGGTCAACATTGCTTCTACACTGTAAACAAGACAGTTTCAATAACTCCTGTCATTTTTCCCAAGGTAATAATGGTGGAAAGTGCTATGAAAGATGGATGGCTGCAGATACCTACAGTGTAGGCATCTATTCATCTCCTTACAATACTTATGTCTTCCAATGGCTACTAGATACTTCTACGATGGATGATGCAATATTGATTTAGCTGTATACAGAGCTCATGCATATATGATGTGGAGGCCTAAACTCACCAGGGAATATCTGGAACTAAATATGGCAAGAGTCAGGCAGTATTGCAGTTTAAGTTTAAGTTCAATTGAATGTATTGCCAATTAAAAGGGCAAGTACATTCACTAGAATGTCTGTATGTGATGGAATATGCCAAGAATGAAGTCAGCATTGTAGTTGAAGTTCTAGTTCATGTTCAATGTTAATGTGTTGCCATTTGTAAGTATGAGTGCATACATTGGAATTTCTTACCCTGACCTTGAATTTGACCTTTATTACCTCTGACTCCTATCATGTCCTTGAGCAGATTACTAGCTATTCACTCTGGGAGATACAAAACCCAGCTATTGAGACCTTAGCTATTGACTGCAGCCGATCTAGCTACATCCTTCAGCTAGTAAATGCTAACAATTCATAGGAACCTGTCATAACATGGTATACAAATGAAAGGAATACGCTTATAGGATCTAACTTACCAGTGAGCGATGACCTTTCTCTCTCTGGGGAGGTCAACAGCAAATCACTCCCTTCCCGCTCCTCTTCAACCCATTTCCTCTGAGCCTGAGAGGCTTTCCAGAAGTCGCGGGGTTAAACTATATGTAATACCCAGGAGCCGAACACATGGTCAGAAAGGATGCCGCGTTATTTTCTTACTTCCCTGACCTGTCTAGATTTGGTTATTTGAGCCATTGTTTTCGAGACTTTACCATTTATTTTCTTATATCATCTCAAAACGGCACTGTTCATTTCCCCCAAGGTAATAAGGATGAAAATGATTTCAGACAAATGTAGTGCTTTAGAATGGAGGCGGAATGATTATCAGAAACTTTACGCAGGCATAGAATATTTCACACAAACTGGCCATGTCTGAATTCTGGCTTGCCTTCTACTCACTTAAACTGCATGCTGTGTCCTAATCCTACTACCATAGAGTACTATTCAGGACGTACTGTTAGGTCAAAAGTATGCAGTATGCCACGGCCAAAACATACTACTTTTGGTGTGTTCAAGACAACTGGGAATTCGGAAACAAAACAAGCTCAGACTGGGAAAAATTGTGACGTAGGTGATCTTTAGGTCAGAGAAGTCGGAGCTCTAGGATGATGAGTTTCTGACTTGTAATTCTGAGTTGGATGACCATTCAAAACGATTTTTCCCAACAGGAGCATGTTTTTTTTTCTTCTTCACAGTTCCCTGTTATCTTGAAAGCACCATCAGCTTCATATGAACCAGAAAGCAACTTCATCGCCAAAGTGGTTGCCATACATTGTGAAGGAGAAGTCCGGTGGTTTCACCACTCAGGCTGGTTCCCAGAGTAGCTAGCCCTCTACAAGATCGTCACCAGACTCCATCAACCATCTCCCTTACCCACCTTCCTCGCATCAAGTCATGAACTGTCACTCTCCATCTTTGAAGAGACATGGCCTCTATTGGTTGACCTTACTATAGCTAGGCTACTCATGATGATGTATTGCTAGTTTGTTTTTTGCTTTTTATATGCACTTTGACATTAGTATGTAAAGTGCTTTAGAATTGTTATCAAGTATTACTAATATGTACGAAATATAGTGTATTTAGTTAAGTAGAGCAAAAAGCTCTGACGACAGCCAAGAGACCGACACGTAAGCGTCAACAATGCCCAAGATGGCACTGCAGTAGGACGTGTATCTGTCCTTGTCTTATCCCGTGTAAATTATCCCGTGTAAATAGCCAGTCTTTTTCGTATATCTCTTAATCTCACTTTCATTCTATGGACTAAATATACTTTCCTTCAACAAGCCTCACTGAATGTGGTACGGATCTGCTGTATCTGGAACTTCCAATAGGAGCTAGCCAGCTACTAGTCTTTGTTAGCCACGGCTAGCTGTCCTTGCCTTTTTTTCCCTGTCCTCAGCCAGCCTTAGCTCGGACAACACCTGCCAGTCTGCAGAGCGCGATATCAACCCAGACCATATCGGACTGCTTCTCTCTACCATATCACCAGATTCCTGCTGCTCTGGATTATTACACCGGATCATCGCAGTTAGCTAGCTGCAAACGAGTGGCTACTGTTAGCTAACACCTCTGTCCCGAAGCAAGCACCAGCTAGCCTCGAGCTAGGCCCATATACCGGCTAATTCTAGGGCTACAATACCGCCTTTGCCAATTGGCCTTGACCCTTTATTGTTGACACGGAGCCCCGTCGATCCATCACGACTGGACTGCCGACGTGATCGCCCGATGTGGTCTCAACAGGCTATTCTGTTACGATGTCACCGAAGAAACAGCTACTAGCCCCGGCCCGCTAGCTTTTCAGAACGCTGAGTCCCGTGCTTGCCTAGTGTAGTAGTGACTACTGAACAGCACCCTGACTTACCTATTGCTGCTCTTTTGACTCTATGATCACTCGGCTACACAGCTGATGTCCCCTGGACTGGTTTCAATAACACGGTACCTCATTTTGTTTACCTGTCGGCCTCAGCCTCAAACTCAGGTCCTGTATGTACCAAACTGACCCGCTCTGCCCATTCATCGCCATTTACCCATTGTTGTTGATCAGGAGAGCTAAGACAACTGTGATTGCTTATTGCCTCTCTCTAATGTCAATATTGTCACGCCCTGGCCTTAGTTATCTTTGTTTTCTTTATTATTTTGGTTAGGTCAGGGTGTGACATGGGGGTTTTATGTGTTTTGACTTGTCTAGGGGTTTGTATGTTTATGGGGCTGTCTCCTGTCTTGGTAAATTGTATGTCTATGGTTGCCTAGACTGGTTCTCAATTAGAGGCAGCTGTCTATCGTTGTCTCTGATTGGGAACCATATTTAGGCAGCCATATTCTTTGGGTATTTTGTGGGTGATTGTTTCCTGTGTCAGTGTTTGTGCCACACGGGACTGTTTCGTTGCCAGTTCACGTTAATATTTTGTATTTGTGTTCATGTTTAGTTTTTCTTATTAAAAACCATGGACACCTACCACGCTGCGTATTGGTCCGATCCTTGTTTCACCTCTTCAGAGGAGGAAATCTGCCGTGACAAATATGCCTTGTCTTGGTTAGTTTTTACTGTTTTATTTCACTGTAGAGCCTGCAGTCCCGCTCAAAATGCCTTAGATAGCTCTTTCGTCCCACCCCATACACATGCGGAGACCTCACCTGGCTTAACTTGTAGCTCCAGAGACGAAACCTCAATCATCGTCACTAGTTGCAATCTACTGCAGAGAGAGCCTGCAGAGTTCTGTCATGCTATCCAGGTCTGAACCCAAACAGTTTGAGCTCCTACTTTTAAAAATCCACCATTCCAGAAATATGTCTCTCACTGTTGCTGCTTGTAATAGACCCCCCTCAACCTCCAGCTGTGCCCTGGACACCATATGTGACTGAAAAGATTTGCCATGGGTCCCCAGATCCTCAAAAAGTTCTACAGCTACACCATCAAGCGCATCCTGATTGGTTGCATCACCGCCTGGAATGGCAACTGCACGGCATCTGACCATAATGTTCGTACGGCCCCGTACATCACTGGGGCCAAGCTTCCTGCAATCCAGGACCTATATAATAGGCGGTGTCAGAGGAAAGCCCCTAAAAAATATCATAGACTCCAGTCACCCAAGTCATAGACTGTTTTCTCTGCTACCGCATGGCAAGCGGTACCGGAGCACCAAGTCTAGGACCAAATGGCCCCTTAAAAGCTTCTACCCCCAAGCCATAAGACTGCTGAACAATTAATCAAATGGCCACCGGACTATTGACATTGACCCTCCCCCTTCATTTGTTTTGAACACTGCTGCTACTCGCTGTTCATTATCTGTGCATAGTTGTAACGTCTGCTTCCAACTCCCACTCCAAAACACATAGATCTCCTAAACGCAGCTGACTCTCCAGATCCCAATCACCTGAATTCTGATCACCTGTTCACACACCTGTATGTAATTTTCACACACTATTTAGTTCATTTTTTTGCACCCCCTCAGTATGACCTTCTGCCTGCCCCTGGACCCAGCTACCTGCCTCCTCCTGTGGTCCTTTACAATAAACACCTGCTGCTCCCTGCGCTGAAACCAGCTCCTACCTACATGAACAAATGACCTTTAACCTGTACCCCCGCGAATTGAACCGATACCGTACACCCTGTATATAGCCTCGTTATTGTTATGTTATTGTGTTACTTTTTATTTATTACTTTATTTTCTTCTTGACTATACTTGAGACGCAGATGTCTCAAGTAGACACCTGGAAATGCAAATGCGCTACGCTAAATGCTAAATGTACTCGTTACAACTCAAACCTTGATCAAAATTCACAAGCAGGGTATTGAATTAAAGCTACACTCGTTGTGAACCTAGCCAACAAGTCAGATTTTTTAAATGCTTTTCGGCGAAAGCATGAGAAGGTATTATCTGATAGCATGCACCACCTGAAAATGCCTGAATGCGACGTAAACAAAGACTCTGCTTATCCGACGCAGCACAAAACGCAGAAATAAAATATAAAACATTCATTACCTTTGACGAGCTTCTTTCTTGGCACTCCTATATGCCCCATAAACATCACTATTGGGTCTTTTTTTCGTTTAAATCCGTCCATATATACCCAAAATAGCTTTCTATAGAAGCTGTGTCATTCAGAGAAAAACATTGTTTTTAAACGCTGCGTAATTTTTTAAAATTAAAAAAGTCGACGATAAACTTTCACAAAACACTTCTAAATCCTTTTGTAATCCAACTTTAGGTATTAGTAAACGTTTATAATCTATCAAAATGATTACAGGGCGATGTATATTTAATAGCTCCTCGTTTGCAAATCAATGGCTGCCAATGTCCACATTAACAACATCCGGGTGAAGACTGGAAGAAACGGAAGCCAGATAGATGGATTTTCCAACAAATAATTCAATTGAAAATGACGACAATGTGTGGAATTTGTATGAATTGCATGCAGGTCGATATTAAATTTTGTCCTCTTTTAACAACTCATGGAAGTGACTTATGGAAATTATTTTTAGCTTTCAGAGAGCAGTTTTTCTTGCGTTTTTCAATGAAACACACGATCTGTTATAGTCACAGCCGTGATTTAACCAGTTTTAGAAACTTCAGAGTGTTTTCTATCCACACATACTAATCATATGCATATACTATATTCCTGGCATGAGTAGCAGGACGCTGAAAAGTTGCGCGATTTTTAACAGAATGTTCGAAAAAGGAGGGGGTAGAAGTAATTAACTCTTCTTGAACTGCACTGTTGGTTAAGCGCTTGTAAGTAAAGCATTTCACGGTAAGGTCTACGCTTGTATTCGGCGCATGTGACCCCAAAAAAGTTTGATTTGATTTGAAAACTTGTTTTACTGCATTTCACCTGCCTGTGTTCCACTGAATTAAATGCCTGGCTTTGTCATCAGACCCTGAAACAGTTTGAACTTTGAACACAAGCTGTGGTATTTACAAGTAGCTAGCTAGCTAACTGTACAAATGTTTAACATAAAGTTTTTGCTCAACAGCAAAGCAAGTAATCCCATAGCTAACATTAATGTTAGAACATTTCCAACTTCTTGTCCTCCTAAATGATGTAGCTAGCTAACGGCATGCCAAGAAGACGGCGACATATCTGTTTCCATAGATGTAACTTTACGATGAAATAGTTGTGATCAGTTTTAAGGAGAACAAAAAAATGACTTACATTTGAAGACCAATGCAGAAGCTTCACTGTTCACCATCTTCCAAGTTGTTTAGTTGTTTACTTGAAGAGATCTAGCTGTGAAAACTCGCATCCCCCCCTCTTCCGATACATTGTTTAAAGCGTACTTGATTTTCACAAAATTTACTTACTATAAAACGTTCTATTTTCGCATGCTGAGAATGCGTCATCCTGATTGTTTCCCACTATACTACTACAACCACTATTGATTTGGGTAGCGCATCCCCATATGTAATTGATCAGCTGTTGCCAAAGCCAAAATTAGTATGGCACTATACTTAGTATACTTGATTTTTCGAAATGTCACATTCTATAAAGAAAAAAAGTCTGTCTAGTATTTAAGATGCAAAAATGGATATTTGGACACGGCCGGACATTTCCAGAAGGAACAGAAGAAGCTTCAGCTTAATAATTATGAAATGGTAATGTATAGCAAACATTATTCTAAACAATGTGCATATTTCTGACATTTTTCGAATAACAGGAAGCCAATTTGAGTGTTTTGAGTTCATGAACAAACAAGGCTTTGAAAATACAATGAATAAACAAAGCCTTCCTTGGTCAGTCTTTCTTCTGCCCTGTAGTGTCTAATGCAGGGATCTAGCAGTCTGAGACTCCTATCAATATGACCCTAATGCAGGGCCTGCAGGAAGTGCTTGATCCTGTCGGACGGTGTTTGGCTCCGACTGGGCGATGGAAAAATCTGTGTCAGATTGGATCCCAGGCACTCCGGAGAGGGTTTTGGCCACAGCGGGATCCTTCCCGCTTGAGCCTGAAGAGACCTGGCGTCTGCCATCCCATCGATGCTCCCTGGCTGTCTCCAAGGAAACCAGGAATTCTTCAGGAACAGAAGAGTAGGAGGGTTGGAAACGTTAAGGAAAAAAACACATGGTTTCTAAGACTATTGTGCTTACTGTGAAAGAAAAATATAGAACAAATCATAGTAAGTAGCTGGTTGTCTGGTGGGTTGGGGAGGGGGGTGGGTATGGGTAGGAGGATACTGTGGATTATCTGGGCATATCTCTTAATAATGTGGAATTTAACAGTGCTTTAATACTGACACTGTCATACCCAGCCTCTTCGTCGTCAATTCCTCCTTTTATTCCCCATCATCCCTACTACCAGCTCAACCACAACCACCACCACAACCACCAGCACAACCACCACCACCACCACCACCAGCACAACCACCACCACCGCAACCACAACCAGCACAATCACAACCAGCACAACCACCACCACCACCACCACCACAACCACCACCAGCACAACCACCACCACCACCACAACCACCACCACCACCACCTGCACAACCACCACCACCACCACCACCAGCACAACCACCAGCACAACCACCACCACCACCACAACCACCACAAACACCACCACAACCACAACCACCAGCACCACAACCACCAGCACAACCACCACAACAACCACTATCTCACTAACTCACACAGGAGCACCAAAACTTCTGCTTTTGTTAGTTAAAACATTTGAAGAGGCTGTTTCACTTTGACCGTAATGTACCGCTCCACTCGCCCCCACTGCACCAGCTTAATGTGCACTTAGTATGCAGGCAAGGGCCTCATTAAAATGCAAAGTGCGTTCTGGGAAAACTAGCTCCATTGTAAACACGGTACTGTGATTTGCTCAGACAGAGCCCGAGCAAAACGGAGCCAGGCAGCTTCTCTCCTCTCCCTCTCCCTCTTTCCTTGGCGCTCTATGGAATGATGTCTCAATCTGGAAAGGCCTGGACTCAGTCGGACATTGCACGGCCACTAAATTATGCAGGCTGGAACAGTGAGGCATCGTTACACTTTCAGCCGGGACTAATCTCCCCTCTAAACTGTTTTCCTTTTTTTGTTTACTACTTATTTACGAAGTGCGATCCCTCTCTCCGCTCTGACCCAGGAAGTTAAATATTTAAAGATGCTGTCGTGTCGAATGCCTCTCGCACTGGTTGTGCTACCAGTCTGGGCTGATGATAATGGAACAAGAGCAGACTATTTAGAGAAACACAAAGCATTTGCTTAGTGATTTAATAAAACAGAGAAGTATTACAATGCGATCCAAACCATTCTGTCACAGGGAGCGTACCGGTGGAAGCTGCTGCGGGCGAGACGGCTCATAACAACGGATGGAACAGAGCAAATGGAATTGCATCAAACACCTGGAAACCATGTGTTTGATGTATTGGATACCATTCCACCTATTATGCTCCAGCCATTACCACGAGCCCGTCCTCCGTCCTCAGTTAAGGTACCACCAACCTCCTGTGGAGTGTGTATAACTTAAAACCTACTTTAATGCTCTCCTTCGCACGGCTTTGTCCACTGCAACTCCCGACCAAGCCGTTCAGAGTCATTTGAAGATGCAATGTGTGTTTTCAGTGACCCACACAGAAATCAATGCTTTCCTCTTTGATGCCCATCAGGTTGATGTGAGGAATATTAGATCAAATGAAAGAATACATGGATCAAATGCAGGTCAAGTCAGGAAAACACATGAATACATATTAATAAACAGATCAATCAGGTCAATAAACAGCGTGGCTTGATGTTCTTGAGGCATGAACGCCTGCGGTGCTTCAGAATATAACCCTACTCAGTAGCCACTTCAGCACCCACATAATATCCCGCGCCTTATGGTTTACTACAGAATCGACTCTTCTACAGTAGCTGTCGAGAGACAAATGAATACAATTGCATTTTACAGTAACTATGGCTTTGTGAATCTGTGAGAAAGTAGGAAAATGCATTATCCTGTCTGCTACCATTGGGCAGACTGTAAAATCTAATAAAAATATATATTTTTTGAATTCTGCTTGACGTCGCACGTGTAGACATTGTGCCTGCTCGTGCAAATATATGTATGCATAACGGCATTCTTCCTCCTCTTCTGAGGAGGAGTTGCGAGAAGGATCGGAGGACCAATGCACAGCGTGGTAAGTGTCCATAACGTTTATTTAAAGACATAAACTGAACACTATGAAATACAAAACAATAACCGTGAACATGAACGAACCAGTACCTTGTGGCAACAAACACTCACATGGAAACAAACACCCACAACTCAAAAGTGAAACCCAGGCTACTTAAGTATGATTCTCAATCAGAGACAACTAACGACACCTGCCTCTGATTGAGAACCATACTAGGCTGAACTCAAAACCCCAACATAGAAAAACACACATAGACTGCCCACCCCAACTCACGCCCTGACCAAACGAAATAAAGACAAAACAAAGGAAATAAAGGTCAGAACGTGACAAATCAAATCAAATTTATTTATATAGCCCTTCGTACATCAGCTGATATCTCAAAGTGCTGTACAGAAACCCAGCCTAAAACCCCAAAAAGCAAGCAATGCAGGTGTAGAAGCACGGTGGCTAGGAAAAACTCCCTAGAAAGGCCAAAACCTAGGAAGAAACCTAGAGAGGAACCAGGCTATGTGGGGTGGCCAGTCCTCTTCTGGCTGTGCCGGGTGGAGATTATAACAGAACATGGCCAAGATGTTCAAATGTTCATAAATGACCAGCATGGTCGAATAATAATAAGGCAGAACAGTTGAAACTGGAGCAGCAGCACAGTCAGGTGGACTGGGGACAGCAAGGAGTCATCATGTCAGGTAGTCCTGGGGCATGGTCCTAGGGCTCAGGTCCTCCGAGAGAGAGAAAGAAAGAGAGAAGGAGAGAATTAGAGAACGCACACTTAGATTCACACAGGACACCGAATAGGACAGGAGAAGTACTCCAGATATAACAAACTGACCCTAGCCCCCCGACACATAAACTACTGCAGCATAAATACTGGAGGCTGAGACAGGATGGGTCAGGAGACAGCATATTTCAAAGGGATGCAAATGAGAACGCATGACAAACAAGGCTTTTAGCTTGAAATGTAATTAGATGTGTGGTCGCTTGCAATTTAGTTGACTTTCCCCCCTCATCTTGCTCCTTTTCTCTTCACAATGTTCCCTGCAACCCATTATGTGGGCCCATGTCATGAATTCACATATCTCTGGTGTGACAGAAGGGGGGAAAACCTTTCTATTCCAAATACACGTCATATTTTCTACAACAAAGTCACTCTTGTTTGTGGCAGAGAGGGAAGCAGCTCAGACTGTAAACGGGGTCTGTGCGCCAGGTTTTACCCTGTGATGTTCTGACATTCCGATGTTCTGACTTCTCAGTTTCAACCTTCGGAGTGAGTGACTCACCTTGATCAGAGATTGGATAAGGAGAACGGCGAGTCGACTCTTTTTTTATCTCTCTCTCTCTCTCTCTCTTTTTTCTCCCGTGGCCTAGTTTGGTAGCGGCCCCTATACAAACTGACTGTTCATTACCACGTTTCTACTGGAGGTAACACTGAAGATTGACCCCAACTCCAAGGTCAAGGACTCTAACGTCTGGGCCAGCCAGCTCTCATTTTCTTAGCTCTTCTGACTCTTTCTGTCCTGTTCTTTATTCTCCATTCACAAGCAGTGAGGCTCTTTGAGGCTGGAGATGTCTGATTAAATGTCAGCCTCTCCTATACAGCCTTCCCTTAACATGATATTTCGAGTTTCCCGGAATCAGACAGCTAGAGACAGATGATAGCTGGGAAATGTGAATGTTCTGCAGGATTCATCTCATCCTAACACACCACGCTGTATCTACACGGAGTAAACAACACATTCAGAACACCTGCTCTTTCCATGACATAGACTGACCACAACGTGAATCCAGGTGGAAGCTAGGATCCCTTTTTGACCATGTTAAATCGACTTCAATCAGTGTAGATGGAGGGGAGGAGACAGGTTAAAGAAGGATTCATAAACCTTGAGACAACTGAGACATGGATTGCGTATGTGTGCCATTCAGAGGGTGATTGGGCAAGGCAAAAGATTTAAGTGACTTTGAACAGAGTATGGTAGTAGGTGCCAAGTGCACTCATTATTAGGAAGGTGTTCCTAATGATTGGCATACTCAGTGGACATCCCCTAATGGCAATTAAGGGCCTTTCTAATCGAATCTAATATTTCCAGATATAATAAAAGTAAACCTGATCTGTGTCTCTAGACACTTTCAAACTACTCTGGGATGCAGATGACAGAGTTAGAGAGTCTGAAAGGGACATTATACTGGAAAGTGAGACTTATCAGAGAATCCAAAACGAATTTAGACTGCAGCACTCATAGCCCTTGGAGTACACACCCTCAGCACTGTCTCTGTGTGTTGGTATGGAGAGGAAGGGTTGCAGATAACACGTCATCTAATTCTCCCTCTTTGGAAGGGCATGGAGATGGTTGCTCTATAGTAGGCAGGGCTCCTCCTCGATACTAATGCTGACCCAGGGGGTTGGGGAAAAGATCAGGGGACCGATCAATAGGAGACATTAAGTATTTCCGATGGTTTCATGAGGTCTGTGTGAAGCGCCACTAGTTATGTGTGAGTCCCTGTTGGAGAGAGAGGGCGGAGTGGAGGAGGGGAGGAGTTGTCTTTGTCCAAGTCGTTGAGGAAGTCAGACTAGGGTGAACTTTACTTGGCGTGAGAGGTTAGAGAGACAGAGGAGAAGAGGAGAGGAGGTCAGAGAGACAGAAGAGAGGAGGAGAGGAGGTCAGAGAGACAGAGGAGAGAAGGTCAGACTGACAGAGGAGAGCAGGAATTAAGGTCAGAAAGACAGAGGAGGAGAGGAGGTCAGAGAGACTGAGAGGAGGATGAGAGGATGTATTAGATAGAGGAGGGGAAGAAGTCAGAAAGAGAGAGGAGAGGAGGAGAGATCAGAGAGACATAGGAGAGGAGAGAGGCAGTCAGAGAGACAGTGGAGAGGAGGACAGATAGGTGGAGAGGAGGTAAGAGAGGAGGTTGTCAGAGAGACAGAGGAGAGGAGGAGAGGTCAGAGAGACAGAAGAGAGGAGGAGAGTAGGAGAGGTCAGAGAGACAGAAGAGGAGATGAGGAGGTCAGAGATACAGAGAGGGGCATGAGATGTCAGAGAGACATAGGAGGTCAGCGAGACAGAGGAGATGATGAGAGGAGGTATTAGATAGAGGAGAGGAGGAGGTCAGAAAGAGATCAGAGAAGAGTAGAGATCACAGAGACATGGTAGAGGAAGAGAGGAGGTCAGAGAGACAGTGGAGAGGAAGATGACAGATAGACAGAGGAGAGGAGGAGAGGCGGTCAGAGAGACAGAGGTGAGGAGGAGAGAAGGTCAGAGAGATAGAGGGGAGGAGGAGAGGAGGTCAGAGAGAGAGGGGAGAGAAGGAGAGAAGGTCAGAGAGAGAGGAGAGGAGAGGAGGTCAGAGAGATAGAGGGGAGGAGGAGAGGAGGTCAGAGAGAGAGGGGAGAGAAGGAGAGGAGGTCAGAGAGAGGAGAGGAGGAGAGAAGGTCAGAGAGACAGGGGAGAAAGGAGAGGAGGACAGAGAGAGATGAGAGGAGGAGAGGAGGTCAGAGAGAGAGGAGAGAGGGTCAGAGAGAGGAGAGGAGGAGAGGAGAAGGTCAGATATAGAGGAGAGGAGGCAGGAATGATTTAGTGGGTATTGTAAATGTTTGGTTTGTGTAGCCTGGCAGGACACAAACTAATTTGGGGTTGTTTATTCTGTCAAAACTTACATTTAAAATAGAATACTGCAGAAGGTAATCACCACAAGATTAAGTCACTATAAAGTAAAGTTCAGTCTCAATCACAATCAAGTGAAATACATCTGTTAGAAAAGTACAATAAGTACAAAGTGAAATGCATAAACAGTAGTAACTCTCCTTTCTATAAAAACACAAGAGAATACAGAGATCACAATGTTCACCGTTAGAATGGACCTTCTAACATTTCAGATATCTGGGTACAAGATGTCCATAAACAAAATGAGATCGCGCATGAAAAACGAAAATACATTTTCTCATACAACAATATGAATTTTTACAAACACACTGTCCACATGATACCCTAACCCCACATGGAACAGTAGATCCTCATCTCTCCCATACTGCACTGGGGGAAATGTAATAAACAGATAAGTCACAATACAAAAATTAAACGAAATACAACACCATGAAGCTTCACAGGAAATAGAATGTAATTCTGATAATTACTCACGCTTCAAATAATGTTATCATCAACTTCACAAAGTGGTTCTGAGAGCACTGGTATTCAGCTAGCAAGAAGCTAACATCCTCATGAAAGTATCAACAGGCTAACATGACCACCTGGCATAAATATGACAAAACAAACTCTTACTCTGCATATGACGCAAAATAGGAAATATACTCTGGTACAAGACTAATATAAAAAGTATCTCACTCTTACACACTGCCCATGTGCAATCCCATAATGGCTTGCACACATTATTTATGGGTCTTTTAAAGAGATAGTGCCATCTAATGGATTTAAATTAATACAGCTACGTGCTTTTACCACAAGGCTACATATGAATCACAGAGCAAAGGACAATCAAGGATAATCAACTAAATAAGGCTACAGGTCAGGGATTTGCCCCTGAGTGCCACGATTACACACACCTGCACTCATGCCAACATATCTTGTGCACATATACACTAGACTAAACAAGAAGGACAGAGCGATAGAGGGAGAACATTTTGTCTCTGTCATCGAACAAACAACAAACAGCAACGACAACCATTTCAAAAACTGGATCAAAATGAGCTCACTAAGACTCAACCCTTCCCCTCTCTCCCATCTCAGCCCCCCCACCCCTGTGTGTGTGTGGACATGGGATAATCACTCTCTCTGGTCTGCCCTTCTCTCTCTCTCTCTCTCTCTCTGTCTCCCTCTCTCTCTCTCTCTCCTGTAATTGGGTCAAGTGGAACATAATACCGATCAAGTGGTAGGCTGACCTAATGTGGCCCTCTCTCCCCCTTTTTCCTTCATCACCCTTGCCTACCCCCACTCCTCATCATCCCACTACCCACGGCGCTCAACCTCCACACCCTCGACCACAACCCTCAACCCCATCTCTCCCTATCCCACAGCCCACCTTCCTAGCCCTCTCCTCTCCTCCCCACTCCCACCCCCCCTCTTCTTATCCCCCTTCCGCCCTCAAATCTCACTCTAAAGGAGATGTGATGGAGGGAAGAGAGAGGAGAGAGAGGAACGAGAGAAGTAGAAGGAATGAAAAATTGACATGGGCAGCTCCTGCAATTTTTTTTCGCATCAAAGTCAGGATTCATTTGGCCCTTCTTGCCCAGGCCTGAACAAGTTTAGACAGGGGCCAGCCCATCAATTCCAAAGTAATTGTGGCGCTAACGTGTATGTGTGTGTGTGTGTTGAGTGAGTATGATTGTTGGTCTATTTGGTTGATGCCAGAGAGAAAGAGAGAGCAATCCCCAGAACATGGTTGGCTGCGTTTGGCCTTGGGGTAAATGGAAGTTATTACTCTGATTCTATACCTTAGGGGATCGACCTACTGTATCTCATTCATCACCATGACGATTGATCACAACACACCCTCATCCAACAGAGAAGAGTCAAAAACAACTGTTTCAGACTCCTCTGCCTGTAGATTGTCTCTGTTTCTTCCTGTCTGTGAAGACATAGACATGTACATGGTCTATTCTAGAAAATATATACCTCGTGAAATGCATGTTATAACAAACACATTTTATTCAACCCAGTGTCCTGGTTAGGAGCCTATCTCCCCACCTCTGGTCAGTGGTATTACTGCATAGTCGGAATTCCTATAGTTGGGAAACATTACAACAAACAGATACTCATTTGATTCCTAATGACTAGTGACTGAGGTTAGGTGATTCACTGGGGACTCTTTGGTCTTCTGGAGCGCATCAGACCAGGGCTGTGTCCAGCCAGCCACTGACCCCAATCCTGGGCCAGCCTCCCTGGTATCCTCTGCCTAGGTGCTGGAGTCATAGTGTCAGCCATGACCTAAATTAGACTCCCCTCTCTCTTTTATATTATCTCTCTCTCTCTCTTTTTCATCTCTCTCTGCCACCCCTCCCTTCATCTCCTGCTTTCTAAGTGGAGGGGTGTAGGAAAGCTGAGCAGGAATATTGGACTAATGGCATCCATGGCGTGGACACAGTGGTGCTTTCTCATGTCTCGCTCTCTCTGTCTGTCTGTCCCTCCTCTCTTTGTCTGCATCTCTCTCTCTTTCCATTCCTTTCTCATGTCTCTCTCTCTGTCTGTGCCTCCTCTCTTTGTCTGCATCTCTCCCTCTTTCCATTCCTTTCTCATGTCTCCAGTGTGTTAACCTGACAGCTGGAAGACTGACCGACTCCTCTCACTCTCTCTCTCTCTCTGTCTGTCTGTGCCTCCTCTCTTTGTCTGCATCTCTCCCTCTTTCCATTCCTTTCTCATGTCTCTCTCTCTCTGTCTGTCTGTGCCTCCTCTCTGTCTGCATCTCTCCCTCTTTCCATTCCTTTCTCATGTCTCTCTCTCTCTGTCTGTCTGTGCCTCCTCTCTTTGTCTGCATCTCTCCCTCTTTCCATTCATTTCTCTGTGTCTCTCTCTGTCTGTCTGTGCCTCCTCTCTGTCTGCATCTCTCCCTTTTTCCATTCCTTTCTCATGTCTCTCTCTCTCTCTCTGTCTGTCCTCTCTTTGTCTGCATCTCTCCCTCTTTCCATTCCTTTCTCTGTGTCTCTCTCTCGCTCTCCCTCTCTCTTAGTGCCATTCCATATCTCTACTTCCCGATAACACAAATGAAACAGTCTGAGACACAGGCTAACAAATCAAAATATGTCTTTTTCAGCATCACTCATAACTGTCATATAGACTTTGATGCAATTTCAATTGTCAAAAGACCTTACAGTTTTTTCCAACTGCTTACACACGGCCTGTCTCAAAACGGTCTCCTTTTTTCAAAACTCTACACACAATTCCCAAAACTGCACACACAAAACGCAAAATGCCTCACATCTCGTTCAAAATATAACACTGCATTCAAAATGCTATAAACACATGTCAGAATGAAGCATTTGCATCAACTGGCAAACACTGCTTTCATAATAGTACATTTTTGGATATACCATGTAAACACTGTTGTTCTAAATCTAAAGCTCTTTGGTCTTTCATAGACTTATATCTACATTTCAATACAATGTTCTACAAGCATTGTGTAAATTGCATCCAGAAAAGTGAGCATGTGGCCGGTGTTGTACGGACCCAGTGTGGCATTGTGATGGAGGACCCCGTTTTGAGTGATGGCAGCACATATTACCTTCACGCTGTCCAGGGACATTGGTAATTGCCCTCTCCCTCTCTTGCCCCCTCCTATTACATTTCTTCCGCGGCGCCTGGTTTTGGTGAGGTTGGAGCCAACCTCATCCACATAAAAAATTAATGGCGAATTACATGGGCATCCAGCTCCAAAACTCTCTGTAACAGACAAAAGGATATACAGATGAGCAAATATGGTATGTCGGAAGTACTGTTATGTCTGAAGTACAAAGTAATGGCGCATATTCTTGACTGTCAGAGTTTCTCTCAAATGGCACCTTGTAAAGTTGTTTCATCGTCACTCGGTGCCATTGGAGGATGTCTTGTATGGTCGACAGGCTTACAGCATTGATGTTGTTAAATATGGTGTCATTATTCAAGATATGCTCTCTTATCTCTCAAATCCTAATTGCATTGTTGGCCAAAACCATATTTCTAATTGCAGTCTCTTGTACATCTGCAAACAAGTGTCCTCGTCCTCCATCATGTCTTTGCCTTTCCGCTCCGTACAGAATTCAAACACAGTATGTGTTCAGCATAGGAACTGTAAACAATGTACAAAAAAATGTAGTACAGCATGATAACCAACCTCATTCATTCAATGCAGTGCAGTAAATGGATGGCTTAGAGTTACAAATGTTTATGCAATACTATGCAGTCATACGTATTTTACAGTACATTACTGTAATGCTAAAATAGTCATTAGATAGTTGCATACCTGTTCTCATTTCTGAAGGTTCGAATTATGGACGCCACTGTAAATCGACTCAAGTTGGGCTGGACTCTCAGTCCAGCCTCTCTCATGGTCAAACCGTGGTTGATCACATGATCAGCAAGTGTTGCCCTAATCTCATCAGAGATGGCCCTCCTTCCTTCTCTTCTTTGCCCTCGTCCTCTTCTTCCTCTCCCTCCTACTCCTCTTGCTCTCGGTCCATTGTTGGCATCCATTGTTCAAAACATGTAATCTGACCTTTGACCTATTTATAGGCCTATACTACAGTAAAGCAGTGATTGGTTAGTGATCAGTTAAGCTATTCGTGTTTGCACATGTGAGGAGTGTGTGTGTGACCTGGTGAATAAGTGTAGCATTTTGATTGGTTGTGTTTGGAAAAGGAAAGCAAGTCATGTCCTGTTAGATTTTTGTGTTTTAGGTAGAGAATTGTGTGTAGTGTTTTGAAAAAAAGTGTTTTATGCATTTGACAACTGAGTCAAAGGCTAAGAAATAGCTTAGCTTATGGTTTTGGATATTTGATGTGTAGTTTTGCACTTTGAGTGAGAGGTTTCAAAAATCGTGTGACATGAGAAGATTTTGTGTATAAGCAGTTTGAAAAAACTGTAATAGTATGTCAGACACATTTGCATCCCATTTGCACAAATTTATAACATCAATCTAACATTGTTTCCCCTGCAGTGCTGCCTGCTGGAGTCAAGCCAGAGGTCCTGCTGGACAGTAAGCAGTAACAAAACTGCAGTGATGATGTTCCCTGTGTGTTTTTACTCTCTTTTTAAGGCTGTGCCCCTGCTCTACCCCCCTCTGCACCAATTTCTTCTGTTACTGTCTGCGGCTGCTCTGTCCTTGATCCGCCATCTTCCTCTGGTGCTGTAAAATGCTGAGGAACCCCCTTTAGGACACCTTAAACCACTAAGGAGAACAAAAGATCCCTAACTGAGTCTCCCTAAATTACACTGACTCAGCTGATGGGGAGAATGGAAAAACAGACCATAAAAAAGAGAAGGAAATAAGGGAAAGCAACTACAGTCAACTAGGCAGACGCCTTGCGATAATGAGAGGAACATTTATAGGGCCAAGCGGGGCCCACTAAAGAAAACGACAATGAGAACCGCTCTAAAAGGGGCCTAATAGTCTGCTTTACTGTTAAAGAGCAGACAAGCTTTGAAGTGAGTAATTTAACTCTGAGCTCTATACTGAGTACTGCCTTATGCCTTCTTGACTTATTAAAGCGTCTCTAACAAGAGACAGGAGAGGAGCAGAGTGCTACTAAGCTACTAACCTGCTGCTAACAGCCTCTTCAGACGAAGGGGACAGTCTCAGTGGGGAACATGGGTTAGCCTCAAGATGTAGCAGGATAGCCTGAAGTCATATCTTTATGTTATCTGGTAATTGAACATTGACTACTTAGTGAGAACTGAAGCATTCATTAGTGAACCAATTCACAATTACCCAAAAGGGCCAATTAACATAAAGACACACTATACATGAATGCATGCACAGTGTGTTCTCTCACACAACACACACACACACACACACACACACACAGACACACACACATACACACACACACACACACACACGCACACACACACACACTACAAGCTATTGTACCTGAGAGGAGTTTCCAGACCCTGAGATAAAGATGAAGCACACGGAGGGGTGATGTCCAGTGAGAGGTGGAAGATTAGTCACACCTGATCCCCGGCTGCCCCTGGCACCCTAACTCAGGTGTGTGTTTTACAAGATGGCCTCCAGCCCTGCATGCTCCAGAAAGCCAAACAGCCAACGACAAGGAGAGAAAATAACATCTCATCGCTGGCTTGGCGTTCAACACCAGATGTTTTCTACATCAACATGGAGGAGATATGTATTTATAGCAAGATTCAACATTCAGTGTTTCGGTTTCAAGTCAGAGATTTCAGACATTTAGAGACATCGATGAGTTTCGAGGACAGGACCCACCTACATGTCGTCCTGTCTGTGTTTCCAGTAACACCTTAATACAAAGAAAGGGCGGTACTGGATGGCTGCCATTTTGGAAGGTCTGAGCCAACTTTACCATATGGTGATTATTTTGTTGTTTATTTATACATTATTTTCATGAAATGTATTCGCTACTATTTCTTACAACCAATAAGAACTTTTAAACATCAGATCAGCAGTTACTTACACCAATTCCGCATTCAACTTCCACTCATTTGAGCTTTCTCTGTAATTCATACCCAATGTTCGGGCTAACCAAAAGGAAAAGCCGGAGTTACAGAGGTACGGGGGGTGGAATCCTGGCAAGATTAAGGCGAAGGGAAAACCGGCCACCTCTTCCCTCCATTCTACTGGTCAATGTACTGTCACTTGATAATAAGATGGTTGATCGCCGATTTTCTACCAACGGGACTCTGCAATATTCTTTGCTTTTCTGAAACATGACTCTCGGACAAGATACCTCCCATGGCTGTCCAACTCCATGGATTCTCCATCACCGGGCCTTCAGGACAGTGGAGTCGGGGAAATCGAGGGGGGGAGGGGTTTGCCTCTACATCAACTCCGACGCGTGTTCTAACTCCAGCGCGGTGGAAGTGTCAACCCACTGATCACCCGTCTTGGGTGTAATCGAGACTGTTGTATACATTCCACCTCAGGATAAGAAAAATAACAAGTTGGCACTTAAAACGAACTCTACAAGGATATAAACAAGAAAGAGAACCTACATCCAGAGGCTGCTTTTCTGGTTGCCCGGCGATTTTAATTTTGCGTCACTAAGACACCATCAACATGTCTCCAACTCCACTAGGGGCGATAAAGTCCTAGACCACTGTTATTCTACCCACAAGCAAGCATACAAGAACCTCCCTCATCCACCATTTTGCAAATCAGATAATGACTCCGTAATCTTGCTTCCTGTTTACGAGCAGAAACTCAAACAGGAAGTACCCGTGACTCGCTCTGTTGAGAAATGGTCACCAGATTCAGAGATGATGCTACAGGACTGCTTTGCTAGCGCTGATTGGAATATGTTTAGAGAATCCAACGATAATATTGATGAGCTAACCACCTCAGTCACTGGCTTCATTAGAAAATGTATCAGCGACGTTGTCCCCACAGTGAGGGTTCGCTGCTTCCCCAAACAAAAGCCCTGGATTAACCTCTCTGCGCACGGAACCCGGTAGCGGGCTGTAATTCCACAACATACGGTGGTCGCTACATAAATAGTCATATTAAACATTCATGAAAATACAAGTGTCTCACGTGTATCGAAAGCCTAGAATCTTGCTAATCCAACTGCATTGTCAGATTTAAAAAAGGATTTACTGCGAAAGAATACGATGCGATTATCTGAGGATAGAGCCCCATAAAAAAAAATATTTCAACCAGCACAGGCGTAACAAAATCACAAACTGCATTAAAATAAATTGTTTGCCTTTGACGATCTTTGTCTGCAGGAAGAACTGGTGTGCTTCACTAAATAGATGGCATCATGAGGAGAAAAATGTTGTGGATATATTGAAGCAACATCTCCAGACATCAGTCAGGAAGTTAAAGCTTGGTCGCAAATGGGTCTTCCAAATGGACAATGACCCCAAGCATACTTCTAAAGTTGTGGCAAAATGGCTTGGACAACAAGTCAAGGTATTGGAGTGGCCATCACAAAGCCCTGACCTCAATCCTATAGAACATTTGTGGGCAGAACTGAAAAAACTTGTACGAGCAAGGAGGCCTACAAACCTGATTCAGTTACACCAGCTCTGTCAGGAGGAATGGGCCAAAAATCATCCAACTTATTGTGGGAAGCATGTGGAAAGCTACCTGAAGCGTTTGACCCAAATTAAACAATTTAAAGACAATGCTACCAAATACAATTTAGTGTACTTAAACTTCTGACCCACTGGGAATGTGATGACAGAAATAAAAGCTGAAATAAATAATTATCTCTACTATTATTCTGACATTTCACATTCTTAAAATAAAGTGGTGATCCTAACTGACCTAAAACAGGGAATTTGTACTAGGATTAAATGTCAGGAATTGTGAAAAACTGACTTTAATGTATTTGGCTAAGGTGTATGTGAACTTCCGACTTCAACTGTACCTTCATCACTCCAGTATCATTGCACATTGTATATATGGTATTGGAACTGACCCTGTATATAGTAACGCTTACTTACTTATTGTGTTCTTCATATTTATTCTTATTTCTCGTGCTTTTTTTGTAGTGCTAGATTGTTATTGATTATTGCATTGTTGGGCTTTGAGTTTGCAAGAAAGGCATTTCTCTATACTTGTGCATGTGACATTAAAACTGAAAACTTGAAACATCCGTCACTCAGTATGCAGAAATCCCTCTTTCTGGGAGTAGATAACATAGCCTGTCATTCATATCCTACCACAGTGGCAGATATCCACCCACTTTCATCCCAAACATAAAACAACATTTAAAAAGAACCCGTGTCTGAAATTAGCTCATTTGGAATTTCTTCTAATGTCTAGTCAAGAGCCCCTGCATTCGCTTCATTAGTGAAGTGTGATGACTTGAGTGTGGCTTTCACAGGGATAATATTACAAACAGATTCTCTATCATCTATCAGGATGTGTCGTCAACTAGCTGTCAGAGCAGTGCTTCCAGAATATACACCCTTAGATATACCGAAGGTAGAGAGGACTATCGGCACTGGAGCAGTGAATCTCTCTTTAGATATTTCTTTAGATGACTCCCTAATAATGTCACATTTATACATATGCGAACACGCACATCTTCACACACTTTGCTTGATCCCGAATGTAGCTATACGCTCAAGCATTAACGTGAACTTGCATTTCATATTAGTCTATTCTACCCCATTACAGAATGGGGTAGACACTCAAGAACCTTCAGAAGCTCAAGAACCTTCAGAACCTTCAGAAGCTAACCAGCTAACTGGCTACAAGCTATTTAGTCATTGTTAGTTTTCTAACCTGGATAACACTCGCCAGTCCAGCTTCCCTGCCCCATCCACCGCTGCCCCTTGGACACTGATCACTTGGCTACATAGCTGATGCAGGCTGGACTGTCCATTAATTCACGGTAATCCATTCTGCTTGTTTATGTTTTATCTGTCGGCCCCAGCCGCACTTAGGCTCTGTGTGTAGTTAATCCGACCCTCTCTGCCTAATCTATCGCCATTCTACCTGCTGTTGTTGTGCTAGCTGATTAGCTGTTGTTGTCTCACCTACTGTTTTAGCTAGCTCTCCCAATTCAACACCTGTGATTACTGTATGCCTTGCTGTATGTCTCTCTCAAATGTCAATATGCCTTGTATACTGTTGTGCAGGTTAGTTATCATTGTTTTAGTTTACAATGGAGCCCCTAGTTCCACTCTTTATACCCCTGATACCTCCTTTGTCCCACCCCCCACACATGCGGTGACCTCACCCATTACAACCAGCATGTCCAGAGATACAACCTCTCTCATCATCACCCAGTGCCTGGGCTTACCTCCGCTGTACCCGCACCCCACCATACCCCTGTTTGCGCATTATGCCCTGAATATATTCTACCATGCCCAGAAACCTGCTCCTCTTATTCTCTGTCCCCAACGCCCTAGGCGACCAGTTTTGATAGCCTTCAGCCGCACCCTCATACTACTCCTTCTCTGTTCCGCGGGTGATGTGGAGGTAAACCCAGGCCCTGCATGTCCCCAGGCACCCTCATTTGTTGACTTCTGTGATCGAAAAAGCCTTGGTTTCATGCATGTCAACATCAGAAGCCTCCTCCCTAAGTGTGTCTTACTCACTGCTCTAGCACACTCTGCTAACCCTGATGTCCTTGCCGTGTCTGAATCCTGGCTCAGGAAGGCCACCAAAAATTCTGAGATTTCCATACCCAACTATAACATCTTCCGTCAAGATAGAACTGCCAAAGGGGGAGGAGTTGCAGTCTACTGCAGAGATAGCCTGCAAAGTAATGTCATACTCTCCAGGTCCATACCCAAACAGTTCGAACTACTAATTTTGAAAATTACTCTCTCCAGAAATAAGTCTCTCACTGTTGCCGCCTGCTACCGACCCCCCTCAGCTCCCAGCTGTGCCCTGGACACCATTTGTGAATTGATCGCCCCCCATCTAGCTTCAGAGTTTGTTCTGTTAGGTGACCTAAACTGGGATATGCTTAACACCCCGGCAGTCCTACAATCTAAGCTAGATGCCCTCAATCTCACTCAAATCATCAAGGAACCCACCAGGTACAACCCTAACTCTGTAAACAAGGGCACCCTCATTGACGTCATCCTGACCAACTGGCCCTCCAAATACACCTCCGCTGTCTACAACCAGGATCTCAGCGATCACTGCCTCATTGCCTGTATCCGCTACGGAGCCGCAGTCAAACGACCACCCCTCATCACTGTCAAACGCTCCCTAAAACACTTCTGTGAGCAGGCCTTTCTAATCGACCTGGCCCGGGTATCCTGGAAGGACATTGACCTCATCCCGTCAGTTGAGGATGCCTGGTCTTTCTTTAAAAGTAACTTCCTCACCATTTTAGATAAGCATGCTCCGTTCAAAAAATGCAGAACTAAGAACAGATATAGCCCCTGGTTCACTCCAGACCTGACTGCCCTCGACCAGCACAAAAACATCCTGTGGCGGACTGCGCTAACATCGAATAGTCCCCGCGATATGCAACTGTTCAGGGAAGTCAGGAACCAATACACACAGTCAGTCAGGAAAGCTAAAGCCAACTTCTTCAGGCAGAAGTTTGCATCCTGTAGCTCCAACTCCAAAAAGTTCTGGGACACTGTGAAGTCCATGGAGAACAAGAGCACCTCCTCCCAGCTGCCCACTGCACTGAGACTAGGTAACATGGTCACCACCGATAAATCCATGATTATCGAAAACTTCAACAAGCATTTCTCAACGGCTGGCCATGCCTTCCGCCTGGCTACTCCAACCTCGGACAACAGCTCCCCCCCCCCCGCAGCTACTCGCCCAAGCCTCTCCAGGTTCTCCTTTACCCAAATCCAGATAGCAGATGTCCTGAAAGAGCTGCAAAACCTGGACCCGTACAAATCAGCTGGGCTGGACAATCTGGACCCTCTATTCCTGAAACTATCCGCCGCCATTGTCGCAACCCCTATTACCAGCCTGTTCAACCTCTCTTTCATATCGTCTGAGATCCCCAAGGATTGGAAAGCTGCCGCAGTCATCCCCCTCTTCAAAGGGGGCGACACCCTGGACCCAAACTGTTACAGACCTATATCCATCCTGCCCTGCCTATCTAAGGTCTTCGAAAGCCAAGTCAACAAACAGGTCACTGACCATCTTGAATCCCACCGTACCTTCTCCGCTGTGCAATCTGGTTTCCGAGCCGGTCACGGGTGTACCTCAGCCACGCTCAAGGTACTAAACGATATCATAACCGCCATCGATAAAAGACAGTACTGTGCAGCCGTCTTCATAGACCTTGCCAAGGCTTTCGACTCTGTCAATCACCGTATTCTTATCGGCAGACTCAGTAGCCTCGGTTTTTCGGATGACTGCCTTGCCTGGTTCACCAATTACTTTGCAGACAGAGTTCAGTGTGTCAAATCGGAGGGCATGCTGTCCGGTCCTCTGGCAGTCTCTATGGGGGTGCCACAGGGTTCAATTCTCGGGCCGACTCTTTTCTCTGTATATATCAATGATGTTTCTCATGCTGCGGGCGATTCCCTGATCCACCTCTACGCAGACGACACCATTCTATATACTTCCGGCCCGTCCTTGGACACTGTGCTATCTAACCTCCAAACGAGCTTCAATGCCATACAGCACTCCTTCCGTGGCCTCCAACTGCTCTTAAACGCTAGTAAAACCAAATGCATGCTTTTCAACCGTTCGCTGCCTGCACCCGCACGCCTGACCAGCATCACCACCCTGGATGGTTCCGACCTTGAATATGTGGACATCTATAAGTACCTAGGTGTCTGGCTAGACTCTAAACTCTCCTTCCAGACCCATATCCAACATCTCCAATCGAAAATCAAATCAAGAGTCGGCTTTCTATTCCGCAACAAAGCCTCCTTCACTCACGCCGCCAAACTTACCCTAGTAAAACTGACTATCCTACCGATCCTCGACTTCGGCGACGTCATCTACAAAATTGCTTCCAACACTCTACTCAGCAAACTGGATGCAGTTTATCACAGTGCCATCCGTTTTGTCACCAAAGCACCTTATACCACCCACCACTGCAACTTGTATGCTCTAGTCGGCTGGCCCTCGCTACATATTCGTCGCCAGACCCACTGGCTCCAGGTCATCTACAAGTCCATGCTAGGTAAAGCTCCGCCTTATCTCAGTTCACTGGTTACGATGGCAACACCCATCCGTAGCACGCGCTCCAGCAGGTGTATCTCACTGATCATCCCTAAAGCCAACACCTCATTTGGCCGCCTTTCGTTCCAGTTCTCTGCTGCCTGTGACTGGAACGAATTGCAAAAATCGCTGAAGTTGGAGACTTTTATCTCCCTCACCAACTTCAAACATCTGCTATCCGAGCAGCTAACCGATCGCTGCAGCTGTACATAGTCTATTGGTAAATAGCCCACCCATTTTCACCTACCTCATCCCCATACTGTTTTTATTTATTTATTTTTATTTTTCTGCTCTTTTGCACACCAATCTCTACCTGTACATAACCATCTGATCATTTATCACTCCAGTGTTAATCTGCATAATTGTAATTATTTGCCTACCTTCTCATGCCTTTTGCACACAATGTATATATAGACTCCCCTTTTTTCTACTGTGTTATTGACTTGTTAATTGTTTACTCCATGTGTAACTCTGTGTTGTCTGTTCACACTGCTATGCCTTATCTTGGCCAGGTCGCAGTTGCAAATGAGAACTTGTTCTCAACTAGCCTACCTGGTTAAATAAAGGTGAAATAAAAAAATAAATAAAAGAAGCCCTAGGTTACATTATACACTAACGCCAGGACATTCTATTGAATGTACCATTAGACGCTGAGTTTGCCCTTGTTTCACCGTACCACCGTCCGTGTCTATAACATCCTACTGGAAGTAATCAGGAGAGACGCAGCAGGTGTTCCGGTCCACAGCAGTGCCATCTCCTCACCACGGAGATAGGCATCTGGTCAGGCAAAGGTAGTCCTCATGGTCTCAGTCAACGGTCCTGCACACACGCTGTGACCCAATACTGTGACCAAATATTCCTGAGTGGACATCCTGCTCTCCTTGCAACCTCCCCTCTTCTCCTCACTTCCTGGCCCTAGTCCCACACACGCGCTTTGGCCAAATACTCCTGAGTGGACGGAGTCCTCTCCTCTTCTCTCCTCCCCCTGGCCTCAGTACCACACACACACTCTGAAGCCCGATACTTTTGAGTGGATGGAGTCCTCTCCTCTTCTCTCCTCCCCCTGGCCTCAGTACCACACACACACTCTGAAGCCCGATACTTTTGAGTGGATGGAGTCCTCTCCTCTTCTCTCCTCCCCCTGGCCTCAGTACCACACACACACTCTGAAGCCCGATACTTTTGAGTGGACGGACTCCTCTCCTTGTAATGTTATAATCTTCATTTTCCATGTTCAACGGGTGGGTCGAACTTCATATTCCAATAAGCTATGAAATGTAGATCATTCGGGTCAGTTTCAGGAGGAATGGAACATTATAGGGAGGAAGCCAGTTAAGGCTGCTGGGGTATTGTGAGGTAAGAGATAACGTTTTAAACATGTCATTTATCCCTGTCAACACTGTCACTGTAATCCTAATGCCTCGTATGAGGGTTAACACAGGACAATACTGAGTTCGTTTTCCTCATCTTCAACCCAACTCTTCAACCCAACCGCCATCTTCCGACAAGATAGTATCCTTGTTTGACTTTGTGTTTCATGTGCAGACTCTAAGTATGGCGGTGCACTGTTTTTGCTGACATTTGTGAACACATTTCATGTGATTTGTGTTTAAACACGCAATGCAGTTTTATCATCGATTAGACTAAGTAGAAAACAATACATTTATCTTGGAGGAAACACAATTCAACGGGAAAAAAAACACGCCGTCAAATACAACAGCATGTTGAAGTTCATTTATTTAATCCAGTCAACAGGTTGACGTGACATAAAATATGTCACATACAACATTAACATATTAATAGTTCTGATGTCTGTGCTCCATTTTTTTTGTTGCTGAGAGCTGATAGCTGTCACCTGCATCCCTTGAAAACCAGTTTGCCCTACAGCCAATTATGTCTAATCAAAAGAATTTGCAAAAAACAAATCAGATTTCGCCAGAAACATGGCTGAGACGCAAAGAAAATTCAAGGAGAGAGAGGACAAAAAAAGGTCAGATCAGTACAACCATTGAGAAAATCCTAATCTCTTTCAAGGACAGTTTAACAAAAAGAAGCATTCTTACTATGTGCTATTCAAAGTGCTCTGAACAAATTACATAATCGTTCACGAACATTGGCACATTCCAAGATTTGATAACAGTATTGGTAATGTGTTTTCGGAACCCTCCCTTCGTCGTATTCTATTAGGGCAGAAATCTCAGAGATCCATTTGCAAACTCTGATTTAATGTACCAGCCCAAAATAACCCATGCACATCTTCTCCTCGTGCCTCCAATAGGATGGAAACTACAAGGGTAATGGCTGCGCTCAATGCAATGGCAATTACAAATGTAGATATAAGGGAACAAGGCGAGACCCAAATGCAGACACAGGAGGCAGATGGTTGAGCTCCGATATTTATTATAACAAAAGGGGTAGGCAAAAGGCAGGTCGGGGACACGCGAGTCCAAAACAGAACAAGGGGATAGGCAGGCTCGAGGTCAGGCAGGCGGATACAGTGTCAAGACAGGCAAGGGTCAAAACCATGGAGAAAACAGGTGACACCTGGAGGTGGGTGGAGACAATCACAAAGATAGGTGAAACAGATCAGGGCGTGACAGTAGATCCTTCAAACACACCCAACAGGGAAACAGATCCCGAATAAAAGGTGTTATCGCGTGCTTCACTAAGGCAGTTAGTTAACTTGTCCTTGTGGTAAAAATGATGTGGGTGACACGAAGCGCAAACTATAAGTCAGAATCTCTGAGCATCGTAGCACCGGTAGTTGCAAAAACCTGATGGACCCAGTTGCAGACAACTTTTTGGAAGCGATCCTCTCTATTTCGTTCCTTTGCTATATTGGCATCGAACACGTCACCCAACCTAGAAGAGGGGATGACCTTGAGATTGATTGCTAAAACGAGAGGCAGCCTGGATCTTCAATTTAAAGACCCTTGCTCCCTTCGGTCTCAACGCAGAGTTTGATTTGAAACCATTCTCGTGATTATTGGGTTTTTGCTGTCCATTGTAAATAATGTTTGTATCCATGATCGTATCTGATCCAGTTATGCTTTTATATATGTTCTATTTATATGTGTAAATCAACCAATGAAATCCAGCCACATCTGGCCATGATTACAGACACCTGTGTGTCCTTTCAGACTATATGAACTAGTGAGCCGCAGTGCTTGTCATTATACCCTGATGAAGACAGCTTGTCTGTCCAAACGTTGGCTATTAAAGTATTGTATCTGAGCTCCTAGAGTGTGAGGTTCTCTCCCTTTCATATTCAAGACATTCCATTTTGTGTCATTACAATTTGCATTCTAGCATATTTCCTGTTTCTAGTGTTAAAGGGATATTAAGCTTGGTAGACCATATCAGACTGAACTTCTACACTGGACATTATTTAAATGACTTTCAATCAGCATGACACTACCTGCCTGACCCTTTCTCTTTCTCCACCTCTAGCCTCTGTCTCTCTCCATATCCTGCATTGTATTCATGGCACAGCCCATGTCCGTAAAGTTTTTCTAGATTAGAACACATCCACATATTTCATCCCCCAGACTTTGCAATTTTTGTAGTCTCGAGTTAAACTTTCCATCCAGGGGAAATTGCTTTGAGAGGATCATTAATGGAAGTCTTAATCTGAATCTGAATATACAAAACCACCCATTGAGTGGAAAAAAAGCACGGCTAAATACACTTGACCTTGGCAAAGCAGCGGGCGACTATGAAACGATGCCCAGCTCTCGCATCTCCGCTTGGCACTGCGCCATCGCTGACGGTGCTCTGAGGGTTGGCAGGGATTATACTCTTAGGGTGAAGATCATTGTGTCATGTTCAAATAAGGCCAGCTGCCAAGAGGCGTCTGAAGCAGCAGTGCACATTCACGCAACACACACGCACACACACACACACACAAAACACACACACACACACACACTAAACGCATGCACGCACACACACACAGAGATGGAACAGTGTGACATTCCTGAAGTCTGGGGTCCACGACAATGGACTGTGGAGTCATTCAGAGAGCAACATGGATTCAAGTTCATTGAGCAATACAAAGTAATGTCCACTATATTGAGAAACTTCCAACTTTCATGAATGCTAACACAATTCCAGCTGTACAGTAGGAGTATGCCTGCTACCGTATGTGGGCTACAGCGTAAGCGAATCGAATGGAATATGAGAAAAATATCCTACAAATATGCTAATGCTATCAGATTGACTACTGTCACAGAACGTGGTGTCATAATGATACCAGTGATAGATCCAGCCAGAGCTTGAGATGAAGACTAAAGTGGGAGAATAGGGCACGTACAGTACTGTAACTGTGACTGTGGTTTGATGTTAATGTCTTCTCTCGATCTCACTCCCTGGTGGACGAACCAGTCTGTCAGTCTTAATGTGGAGCCTGGGCTCTGAGATATGGAGAGTGACAGTGAGAGTGGAGAGAACCAGGTCTCCAGCCCCATCGCTAGGCTATAATTTGGGCTGTGGGGAGAAATACAGTGTCTTGTTCCCAAGGTAATATAGTTTGATCTGCTGCCTGGCTCATATTGCAGCTTTAGTTGAGATGAGCCATGGTTTCTCTGTGTGTCTGAAACGATTTGATCATCTACTGGATGATCTCTCTCTCGTTCTCTCTCTCTCTCTCTCGTTTTCTCTGTCTTGTTCATTCTGCTGTCCCCCCCCCTCTCTCTCTCTCTCTCTTGCTGTGTTTCTGTTGACATGCCCCTCCCCCTCACAAAAGCTCACCCACGCAGACATGTTGAAATGCATCGTTAATGCAGTTTAGATTTGCAGTTTTTTGCAGATTGCAAACTCTCACATAGGGAATGTTTCTTTTGCAGGCTGTTCATTTTAAGAGACAAGTTCCTTTCCAGTGCACTTAAGAAACATTAATAAGATTATGCAATGAATCACAACCCAATGGGCACAGATGTCAATTCAATGCCTATTCCACGATGATTCAACGTAATTTAATTGAAATGACGTGGAAATAACATTGATTCAACCAGTGTGTACCCAGTGGGAAAATACTTTTGCTTTTAGAACTAAATGTGTGCAGAGTTGTGTGTATGTGAGTTTGCGTGTGTGCGTGCGCGAGCGTGTTTGAATTATCAGCAAACTAAGTGTGTTGCATGACTTCATCCTCTCTATCACGTTTCCTCATTCTCTCATCCAACTCTAACCCAGACAACCCCCTTAAAAATATGCATATTTAGTGGAAACTTAAAGGGACAGTCTTAATGATGGAGATTTTGGCAGGGGGGAGTTGAGAGTCATTAGCATCATTAGTTTCAACTCATTTCTGTGTCACATCTCCCCTGCCATGCTGGCTAAGATGAGGGCACAGGTCTGTTAGCGCCATTAGCATCAGGCTATGACAGATAGGACTGGCCGGGGTGCCGATGCTAATTTAGCCCAGTCAGCATCCCTCCATCCCTCCCCCCCAAGCTGGGGAAGTAGTGAGAAGTACTGGGATATCGATAGATACAGTGGTTCGTCCTTTAAAAGTTTTCATGGTGCCGCAGAATTCTATGGCACGTTATTTAAGTGTCAACCGCTGCTCACATTAATGCTAGTTAGTGCTAGTTTGACCACCAGAGGGCATCTTTAAGAAGCATTTAAAGCCTTCAATAGTGGCTGACCCAGAGAATTTAAAGCCTTTTATTGTAAGAATATTATATACAGGACTAGTTTTAGGAAATGTTGCTTAATTCATTTGATTAATGTTGTGGTGTTTCTATTCAAAGAAAAACAAAAAACCCTCTGGGTTTCCTGTAGGATTGAACGGAAAATATGGCCCTGGACAACGTGACGGTCAGGAGTAGGCTATAGTACTGGGTTATTTAGCTAAAGAATCCCCGTGTCGTGCGGGCATGCGGGAGTCCGGGGATCAATTCCCCGACAGGTAGGAAGGAGTAGGCTGTCCTTGTAAATAATAGTCTGTTCTTAATTTACTTGCCTAGTTAAATAGAGGTTACACTAAGAGCATAACATTTCTGCACCTTACTTCTATAATTGTAGACTAACCAACACCCAAACGAAGATTCAGTGAAAAATAAAAATCTGATTGATTTATCAAGACCAGTCCCCATGCTTGTCTCAGAGCAGTGCAAAACAGTGCTCAAATAGTTCTAGGATATTGCTTCTAACTTCAATATGCTCTTTAAATAAATAAGACCTACATAACTTTTAACAGCACATTACTCAACACTTGTGAGACTCATGTCTCCAACGGTAGGCCAACACTATATTGAAAAATATGACTCTCAGCCAATAATTACATATAGACGATTGGATGATTCTAAATTAAAACTGGCATGGGTATCAAACCTGCATCTGTAGCAATGCATTTTGCACTGTGGGAGCCCCCATCCACTCTGTATCAAAATACAGAGACGTGTTGGTAAAGGTATATTGTCCTGCTAATAGCCCATTATGGGTTATTATAATACTGTACATGGTGTACAGATCAGGATAACCAAAAATGTTTTGTTAAAGACTAGCAGAAACAACGTTGGCACTTATTTATTTTGATCCAAAGCTATGAATGAGTGAGTCACTCAGCTTTATGTAGGTGCCAGGCTAAATGACTGTGCCATCAACTTGATATTTTGGAGGCCATTTCGTCTTTAAAAAAACACAAAAGTGAGCGATTGTAATCTGAACAAAGGCCAAAATAGTATTTGTAAAGGCCAAAACATTTATTTCTGTTTTTAGAGGGAAAGGAACGCTGGGCCAATTGTGCGCCACCCATAAAGGCTAAAATATAGCCCTGCTAATAGCCATAATGGCACTGTACAACATGACCGTGTGTGTTTGAAAGAGTATTTTTTAGTATGCAACAATTTGTTTACAGAGAAAAACTCAAAACTAAACCCGCAGGCTAACCAAAAGCATTTAGCTACGGACGCCTGTTCTCGCCATTTTCAGTTAAATTAATAAAACTTTCTTTCATGGCAACTCATAAGCAGGCCATGTCATATTTGTTTCACAGTCGATATATAATCATATTTCCTGACAGTGTAACGGTTAGCTTCTTTTACAGAAGGATGAAAGAACACAATATGTCTGTCACGAAGAGTTAGGGAGGCTTTGCAGCGTGTAGATGGTGCAGGTATCATTGCATATTTCCCATCACCTAATGATCAACCACAATAACAGTCTGGGGCTGTCGACAGGGCTGTAGTGGAAGAGGTTGAGAGCTTCAAGTTCCTTGGTGTCCACATCAACAACAAATTAGTATGGTCCAAACACACCAAGACAGTCGTGAAGAGGGCACGACAAAGCCTATTCCCCCTCAGGAAACTAAAAATATTTGGCATGGATCCTGAGATCCTCAAAAGGTTCTACAGCTGCAACTGCCTGGTACGGCAATTGCTCGGCTTCCGACCGCAAGGTACTACAGAGGGTAGTTTGTATGACCCAGTACGTCACTGGGGCTAAGCTTCCTGATATCCAGGACCTCTAGACCAGGCGGTGTCAGAGGAAGGCCCTGAAAATTGTCAAAACCCCGGTTTCTACTACCGCATGGCAAGCGGTACCGGAGTGCCAAGTCTAGGACAAAAAGGCTTCTCAACACTTTTTACCACCAAGCCATAAGACTCCTGAACAGGTAATCAAATGGCTGCCCGGACTATTTGCATTGTGTGCCCTCCCCAACCCGCCCAACCCCTCTTTTTACGCTGCTGCTACTCTCTGTTTATCCTATATGCATAGTCACTTTAACTATACATTCATGTACATACTACCTCAATTGGGCCGATCAACCAGTGCTCCCGCACATTGACTAACCGGGCTATCTGCAATGTGTCCCGCCACCCACCACCCGCCAACACCTCTTTTACGCTACTGCTACTCTCTCTTCATCATATATGCATAGTCACTTTTACCATATCTACATGTACATACTACCTCAATCAGCCTGACTAACCGGTGTCTGTATGTAGCCTCGCTACTTTCGTCTGTCTTTTTACTGTTGTTTTATTTCTTTACCTACCTATTGTTCACCTAATACCTTTTTTGCACTATTGGTTAGAGCCTGTAAGTAAGCATTTTACTGTAAGGTCTACTACACCTGTTGTATTCGGCGCACGTGACAAATAAACTTTGATTTGATTTGGCGTTAAACTTCTTCAGGATTGGTGGGTCCCCTGCTTGACGTTTGAGCTAACATAGGCTGATGCGATTAGCATGAGATTGTAAGTAACAACATCATTTCCCAGGACATAGACATGTCTGATATTGGCAGAAAGCTTAAATGCTTGTTAATCTAACCGCACTGTCCAATTTACAGTAGATATTACAATGAAAGAATACCATGCTATTGTTTGAGGAGAGTATACAGTTTTGAACATTAAAAGTTATTAAGCTTTCTGTGCTGTATTGACGTGTCCTGAAAATGACATCTGCTGCTTTAGACTGAAGGATCATATCTCAGTTATAGTTTTCATATCTACAGAAAATAAGCTATTTTCTTTACTTTCAGAGAGCGAGCTGATCAAGGGGTCAAAAATGTAGATATTGCCAGATGTTCAGTGTCCGAGGAAGCTTTTTTTTGCTGGCAAAAGAGTCCATAACCAGAGGTAATTAAACTGTTCTGTGTTGTTTTTCTCTGCCTGTCTTGTTGTACATGGAACCGGTCTCACATGCATTAATTTAAAAAAACCTTAAGATGTCAGCTGCTAATTTTCAGATTTACACCACATAAACACTAGACTATCTGTTTCTATCTGTTGCTATCTGTTGCTGCCAAGTCATAATTTCCCTGGGGTTTAGCCTTGCAATAACCAAGCGGTGTGACACATAGCTCTCTGTATTTAAATGTTTCAGGTACACTCCGATAGGTGTCTGCGTCACATACAGTATCTTCTATTGACATGATCTTCTATTGTTTGTCCTCATGTGTCTGTTTTTCAGCATAAAGTACTCTGTCGCCACTTAGTGTGGACACCAGGTGAGACCACACACACACAATAACAGTCTCTCTTCTTCACTTCATCCCTCTCCCCCTTCTCCCTAAATCTTCTAGGTTATATCAGCTGTTTTGGTGAACCCCTCCCACATCTGAACTAGCTGACAGAGAGGGCACAGCATGATAATAGGTGAGCGGTCACTTGGTCGGGTCAACAGGAACTATTATTAACCTCTCTGGGGTAGGCGCGACGCTTGCAACCCACGTGGCCAATAGCCAGGGAAAATGCAGAGCGCCAAATTCAAATACATTTCTATAAAAAATATAACTTTCATTAAATTACACATGCAAGATATTAAATTAAAGCTACACTAGTTGGGAATCCAGCCAACATGTAAGATTTCAAAAAGGCTTTTCGGCGAAGGCATAAGATGCTATTATCTGATGATAGCACAACAGTAAACAATGAGAGTAGCATATTTCAACCCTGCAGGCGCGACACAAAACGCAGAAATAAAAATATAAATCATGCCTTACCTTTGACAAGCTTCTTTTGTTGGCACTCCTATATGTACCATAAACATCACAAATCGGCCTTTTGTTTGATTAATTCCGTCGCTGTATATCCAAAATGTCCATTTACTTGGCGCGTGTGATCCAGAAAACACAGCTTCCACCTTACGCAACGTCACTACAAAATATCTCAAAAGTTACCTGTAAACTTTGCCAAAACATTTCAAAGTACTTTTCTAATACAACTTTAGGTATTTCTAAATGTATATAATCGATCAAATTGAAGACGGGATGATCTGTGATCAATACAGGAGCAAAACAAACTGACACTACTTTTCTGGTTACGCGCCTCTATCAAAAGGTACACATAAAGTTAAGTTCGTTCTGAGCTATGGTACTTCTTCATTACACAAAGGAAAAACCTCAACCAATTTCTACAAACTGGTGACATCCAGTGGAAGCGGTAGGAACTGCAGGGAAGTCGATTAGAATTCTGGATTCCCCATGAAAACATATTGAAAAGACAGTGACTTAAAAAACAAACATCCGAATGGTTTGTCCTCGGGGTTTCGCCTGCTAAATAAGTTATATTATACTCACAGACATGATTCAAACAGTTTTATACACTTCAGAGTGTTTTCTATCCAATACTAATAAGGATATGCTTATATTAGGATCTGGGCACGCTATTTATCCAAAAGTGAAAATGCTGGTTAAAGAGGTTTAAAGAGGTTAAAGAGATGCTTTACATTGAAATACAGACAGAGATGTAGTAGTCCCAGAGTTAATGATCCAAGGTCAATTTTGCATTTCAACTCCTGATGATTATGATGACTGATCATGTTAGAATAAAAAAAACAAGGGTTAATCTTGCTCTCTCTTGCTATCCATCTGTCCCTTGTCTGAAGATATGTTTTGATGTGATTGGTATGAATATTAGTTCAGATTGGTATGAATATTAGTTCATACATGAATAATAGCTTAACACTTGAGCTACAAGTGTTTGAAAACCTGTTTTCAAAATGCCACCAGCTGTCCATCACTACTGTAAATAAAAACACAGCATCTTGTTTACACCTTTATTGTAACCAGAATGTCACAAATCATTTGTATCTACCTTTCCAATTACTCTTAGAGTTTAGGATTTACAAATGTGTCCTTTTCATGTCATTTTTCGTTAAATCCAGTTTGTATTTAAGTATAACATTTGAGTGACACCTTTGGTGAGAGGTCTAATGCTTTGATATGTATTCATATCTGTCCCCCCGAATTAATAGCAAAGGTGCATTTTTCAAACCATTATTAGTTACATTGTTTTTAGTTTGAACTTGCAGACTGGCACTAAGAACAGCGGGAACAGCAGTTCCACCCCCACCCTTCCTCCTCCTCCCTTCCCCATGGGCTAGGTCTGTCTTCTGTGCGTGGCTCTGCTGCCCATCGCGTGCCCCCTGCTCTTGTGCCTTGAAACTCGTGCGTCCACCGCTATTTCAGTGGATACCGCTGGAGAACTGCAAGGCAATCCCATGGTGCGCCACTCGGGAGCCATGACCAGTATGACCAATAGAATATCCTTCTAATAACAGGGTTAATAATATATCTGTGAGAATATCCAATGGGCTTTTATTTAATTACAAATGAATAATAATAATTGCTTTGTTTAAAAAAATAACAATATTTTGGAGATGATTTAGTTTTCAAATAATGTAAAATGAGCAAGAAAAGGGACATTCTTGGACATGGGGTGAGACATTGTTACTAATTTGTAAATAAAGCTAGTTTGTTACTTAGAATGATTTATTTCTGTTTTTAGAGGGAGAGAAAACAAAACCTACAGTCATCTCATGGGTCTCCCAGTTGAGGCTGGCACAGGTATTGAACTAGCATCTGTAGCAACACAGCTTGCACTGCTATGCAGCATTTTAGACCTTTGCACCACTCAGGCGGTGTACAACATGACTGTTTGAGAGTGGGCTACATTACTACAGTAAAAGCAAAATAATCCTAACTTATTTAAAATAATAAAAAGCTTAGTGTTACAACAGTTTTAGTAAGTAATACTGAAGTTGTGCACAATTATCAGCTTCTATTTAGGTTTATGTTGCCCATTCATTGTCAATTAGAGACACAGTAGGACCCAAAAGCATAATCAGTGCTCTAACTTCCCCTTGCGCAGGTCTAGAGCAATGAAGTAGTGATGCAGGGTACCGTACTAAACCACAAATTACCTGTGGCATAATTGCAAAACTTTTAGTGGAGCGACCACAATACATGTAGCTAACACTACTAGCGTTAGACTGGGCAGGAGCACTGGGGAATTAAAATCGGTACTCTACCCTGCACCTTGCCCTACATAGTCATTGAACACTGGTCACTTGAATCATGTTTACATACTGTTTTACCCACTTCATATATGAGTCGTTTCAGGAAACTAGGCATATGTCGTGGGTCACAACTTTTTGTTGAAAGTTGAACATCAACTTTTTCTGGAACATGTGAACTTTCATGTGCCTTAATAACAGACTGTATGCCATTCGTAAATACAAATAAAATTGTTAAATTACGAGCCTAGTTGGTTTAGCCACAGAAAAAAGTGAGAAACCTTCCCGCTTGTCATGATTGGCTGAGACAATGAGTGGGCTGGACATGACGAGAGATGACTTTGGATTGGTCTGCCATGTAGCGAACTTCTGTCTAATTGAGCTGGTCAGTATGTGTAGGTAATCCAGTCTAACGTGGCTTTAAAAATATATATATATTTTGTAGTAGCAGAACTGCATAAATATAGCTCTCCACTTTCTGGAGGACAAAGTTTTGAAATATGTAGTATGATAGCTAAAGAGATGGAGAAAACACCTCTCTTGGGATTACATCTTCAAACTAAGGGCAACCATGATATTACACTTTTCTAATTTTGACAGGAAATAGTTTTCATTTCAAGTTAACGTATACTGTTAGCTGGCTAGCTAACGTTAGCAGGCTGGCTGGTTCGCAAGCTAATGTTACGTGTATGATCTTATTATTTGTATCTCCGACCCATTTGCTTTGCTAGTTATAGGCTAATGTTAGCAAGCTAACATTGATCCTGGTTGGTTAACTACCTGCAGATTCATGCAGGGTAGTAACATCATAAATTGGGATTATGGTTCATTATTTAGCTAGCCAGCTAGCTACATGTCTTATAACTCTTGAGGATAGGGAGACACTAGTGTCTCAACTGACCAATTGCCAGGTGAAATGCAGAGCACCAGATTCAAATAAAATGCTATAAAATTCAAACTTTCATTAAATCACACATGTAAGATACTCAATTAAAGCTACACTCGTTGTGAATCCAGCCAACATGTCAGATTTTAAAAATGCTTTTTGGCAAAAGCATAAGAAGCTATTATCTGATAGCATGCACCCATCTGAACCAGTAGTAAACAAAAGAGCTAGCGTAGCAGGCGCTACACAAAAGGCTGAAATAAAATATAAAATACGCATTACCTTTGACGAGCTTCTTTTGTTGGCACTCCAATATGCCCCGTAAACATCACAATTGGTCCTTTTGTACGATTAATTCCGTCCATATATATCGAAAATGTCCATTTAAAAAGCCTGTTTGATCCATAAAAAAACAGCTTAGAAAAACGCAAATTCACTACAAAATATTTCAAAAGTTGCCTATAAACTTTGCCAAAATATTTCAGACTACTTTTGTAATACAACGTTAGGTATTTTTAAACGTTAGTAATCGATCAAATTGTAGACGGGCAATCTGTATTCAATACATGAACGAAAAGAAAAAAACTGCTCTAAACGTCTTGTGCAACTCACAAAAGGGTCCCCCGTTCCGAGTTGGCCTACTTCCTGCTAAGACAAAGAAATAACCTCAGCCATATTCCAAACACTGGGGACATCGTGTGGAAGATGTAGGAACTGAAAGTATATTTTTATTAAATTTAAAATGGCAAAGACAAAATAGGGAAGAGAGATGGGAAAAAAATATAAATAATTCTGAACAGTTAGTCCTCGGGGTTTTGCCTGCTGCTTAAGTTCTGTTATACTCACAGACATGATTCAAACAGTTTTAGAAACTTCAGAGTGTTTTCTATCCAAATCTATGAATAATATGCATATCTTATATTCTTGGCATGAGTAGCAGGAAGTTGAAATTGGGCACGCTATTTATACAAAAGTGACAAATCTGCCCCCTAGCTTTATTAAAACTTGTTGGGGATAGGGGGCAATATTTTCACTTTGGATGAATTCCATGCCCATAGTGAACTGCATCCTACTCTGTCCTAGATTGCTAATATATGCATATTATTATTACTATTGGATAGAAAACACTCTGAAGTTTTTAAAACTAGGGCAGGCAATCTTCCAAACAGGAAGTGAAATTCTGAATACATGTCTAATTTCAAGTCATCGCCTATCCACTTCCAAATAAGATATGGATCTGGTAGCACTTCCTACGCCTTCCACTAGATGTCCTCATTCAGTAGAACGGGAATGGAGCTTCTGGTGTGAACTTTGACCGAATGGGAGGGGAAATAGTCACTGTCCCAACAGACACCCCGACAGCGCATTTGTCTGTGGGTGTCACCATCGTTCCATTTTGCTGCAGATGAAAACATATGCTCCGGTTGGAACGTTATTGGATATATATGAAAATAACATCCTGAAGATTGATTCTCTACTTAGTTTGACCAGTTTATTCGACCTGGAATATATATTTTTGAAGTTTGCGTCCGAGTTCTCCTGGACCAGCGTCAGCTTTTGGGCACGTGAGCTGAAAGTGCTAGCAAATGCAGCTAATTTGACACTAGTATTGGACATTATGGAACAAAACAACGATTTATTGTGGAACTAGGACTCCTTGCACTGCATTCTGATGAAAGAACATCAAAGGTAAGGGAATATTTATGATGTAATTTCGTTTTTCTGTTGACTCCAACATAGCGGAGAAATATATTTACGTCTGAGTGCTGTCTCAGATTATTGCATGGTAGGCTTTTTCCGTAACGTTTTTAAAAAATCTGACACAGCGGTTGCATTAAGAACCAGTGTATCTTTAATTATATGTATGAACATGTATCTTTAGTCAAAGTTTATGATAAGTATTTCTGTTATCTGGCTTAGCTTTCTATAATTCCTCCGGATATTTTGGAGGCATTTCTGAACATGGCGTCAATGTAAACTGAGATTTGTGGATATAAATATGCATATTATCGAACAAAACATAAATGTATTGTGTAACTTGTCATATGAGTGTCATCTGATGAAGAGTTCCCTTAGGGGATCGCCTTGCCATAACAGGTTTTAAGAGGGTGTGAGAGATGCTGAATGGGTGTAGACAAAGAATAGCTCTCCAGTAGGAACCAAAAAATTCAAAGGCCATTTTCTCAAAAGTGAGGATGCAAGTTTATCAACATTCAAATAAGAATTACTTTACCATTGTTCCTCAAACAACATGTTCTGACTTCAACTGTATATAGGATAATTCTGGGATTGATTTGCACTTTTCACCCCAAAGTATGTTCATCTATAGGAGACAGAACGTGTCTCCTTCCTGAGCGGTATGACAGCTGCGTGGTCCCATGGTGTTTATACTTGCGTACTATTGTTTGTACAGATGAACATGGTACCTTCAGGAGTTTGGAAATTGCTCCCAAGGTTGAACCAGACTTGTGGATGTCTACAAGGTCAAGGTCTTGAAATACATCCACAGGTACATTTCCAATTGACTCAAATTATGTCAATTAGCCTATCAGAAGCTTCTAAAGTCATGAAATAATTTTCTGGAATTTTCCAAGCTGTTTAAAGGGACAGTCAATTTAGTGTGTGTAAACATCTGACCCACTGGAATTGTGATACAGTGAATTATAAGTGAAATAATCTGTCTGTAAACAATTGTTGGAAAAATTACTTGTACCTTACATGGTGAACCATACAGATTGATGTCATTGTATATCTCACCAGGGGAAAACCTGGTGTTTTTAGATAGAATTCAAGCTATATTAGATCAAATCCAGACATGAACTATTATTTTAGCAGGCAACCTAAATCATACATTCGACAAAGGGCCTCCAAAGAGGCTGAACAATTTCATCTGTACACATTTGTTATTTATTTAACCTTTATTTAACTAGGTTAAATAATCTACAGGACACTTGGAGACTACTATTCCCAACTACAAAAGACTACTCTTTGTTCTCTCAGAGTAAGAAAATCTATCCAAGAGTTGACTACATCTTTCCCCCCAAAAATGCACTCAGCAATTTACTGGGTTCAAAAATTCATCATATAGTGATGGGTCATAACAGACTTTATATGGGCATATAAAACTCATAGAATAAAAATGTAAGTTTTACATCTTCCTAAGTCTGGTTTTAACCTTCCAGACTTGGAATTGTATCAACTCACTACCCAGGATTTTTACTTGGGACGTATAGTTAAAAGCCTAAAGTAGAACAATGGGAATATATTGAAGATGCACATGCTCATGCCCAGAATCTTTTTACGTGTCTATTTTCAAAGGATAAAGCTAAGAACATGAACAACTTCATAGTTAAGAACACGATAACAACATGGAAGAACCAATATAACTCCCTAAAAACACAACCTCGTGGATCACTCCTTTGATAGCTTTTCATAATTCACCAATTAATTGGTCCACATGGAAAACTAAAGGAATAGAAACCGTATAAGACATATGACTTGTTAATAGGAAATACATATCGTTTTGTGACAGCATTGAGAAGCAATTTTGGATTGACCAATGTAGATGTTTTCAAAGTACATGCAACTCAAAAGTTTTATACCACAGAATTTCGATTTGAAATCTTTTGAACATCTTGAGGGAATCCTATTTGAGTCAGAAAATGATATTCTTATGATAGGTAAGCTACACAAAACATTGCAGAGAACATATCCATGTATAAACTATTGGAACCAAACTATTGGAACCAAATCATTGGAACCTAGACTTAAAAATAACTGATATTGGCAAAAGATGGAGAGAACGTTGGGAATGTAACTAAGAAATGACAGCTAACAAAGATATGAGCTTAATCCAGTGTACAACGAATGTATAGAATTGATTATACAAGAGACAAGATTCACAAATTGTATAGCACAACGGCAGAGTAATCCATGCCTTTTAGGAGTGTTATTAAGTCCAAAGGTTATGGGCGGAGAACGTTGGCTGTCAGAAGTAGTATAATGTAAATGCACTTTTAACACATCTGTCTGAATATTTAAAGACATGGTATGTGAGGGTGTAATGAGATACCCGATGGGACGGAGGATACTTACCAACAGTTAAAAAAACAAGCATTTTAGTCATTTAGCGTACACTCTTATACAGAGCAACTTACAGGAGCAATTTGGATTCAGTGCCTTTCTCAAGAGCACATCGACAGATTATTCACAGTCGGCTCAGTGATTCAAACCAGCAACCTTTTGGCGACTGGCTCAACATTCAATCAACTTGAAAAAACGCATACTCAAAAACTGGAAATCAACCATCCTCTGTCGTTAACACGATAGAAAGGTTAAATGCTTTATTGCCTAAATGTTGAAAGTGCGTGGGCGACGGAGAGAAACAAAATAGTGCAGATTTAGGCAATGTGGTCGAGAGTGATACGGGCGCAGGGGATGGGGGTGTGAGCATGTGGATCTGAGCAGGTATGATGCAGTTGATGTTTGGGTGATGCTGTCGTTTGTATGTGTATGTTTTGCATTGTAAAAAATCTAAAACATGACCACTACAGTTGCTAGCTTTAATAACTGATCCCCTATGCTGGACAGAAAATACTGAAGCACCACAGCTAGCCAGTTAGCGTTAGCTACACTACAGCCATTAGCCGGTTAGCATCATAACTAGTGGCTACAGTCTTAACCATGGCTCAGTCCCATGAGAGCTTGGCCCTGCTCCAGGTCTATGAAGCAGGTGGCATATGCCGCTGTGCTCTTAGCCTCTTTTAGTGGCAATTAAAGGGATTGCTTTTCTCGATTGTTGTTCTGTTGTTTATACCATTAACATCTTAGGGAGATTGAGTCCATCATATTTCATTTGAGTAGGTTATAAACTATGCTCTGCTTCTTTTTCTGTCCACACCACCGAGACAGAGAGAGAGAGAGAGAATGTGAGATAGGGAGAAAGAATGTGTGTGTGAGAGAAAGAAAGAATGTGTGTGTGTGAGAGAGAGAGAGAGAGACAGCGAGGGAGAGAGAGAGGGGGAGGGGGGAGACGTGCCTTCTATTCATAGGAACTAGACTCCCCCTAGCTGAATGACTTGGCTCAAGTGAGTTTATCATATCTGTTTTTTATTTTATTTTATACCACTCTGTTCCACGGACAACAATATCAGCTATGTTAGAACGGAGAGCAGGGTAACTATCTGCAGGCAAGATGACAGCCACGAGAGAGAGTGAACTACAAAGACGAATTCCTCGCTTTCTCTCACAGGGCTTTTTGATTATGTAACAATTACTTTTATCACACAGCAGGCCTGATAAATGGATTGTGAAAAAGTGGGGAGGGAGGGTGAGAGAAAGACAAATGACTGTTCTAGCAGAGTGATGAGCGGGTGTTAACAGATCATAGCTTTCACCTGGATTCACCTGTGTGTATGCACTTCCTGGACTGTTTATACAATTTTATTTAAAATTAATAGTCTGGAATAAATTGAGTGAAGGATTTGATGTTCTCTCTCTCTCTCTCTCTCTCTCTCTCTCTCTGAGGTCAGTCGTATCCAAGTATGTTTGCCAGTAGCCCAGACAAAATAAAATAAATAGATATGGGACTGACATTTGCTCTGGAAACCACAACTTACCACACACATGCAATGCCTTTAGTTTTTCTTCTTTGACTACTTGTGTTCTTTATGAATTGGATTTGATTAATCATGATACTGTGGCACAATACTGGAGGATGATGTGGTGTAATTACTCCCAACACCGGTAAAGTCTGTCTGTCTCATGTTATTGACTTGACGCAAACAGTACAGTATGATGTTACTGTGTCAGAGGAATCCTCATTTGCCCTTATCTTGTCGTCCGTGGTGATTCAAATGTCACTGTTCATCTTTCTTCGTTTCCCATGGTTTATAAAAGTCAAGGTCATTGTAGGGTTAGTAGAATGTTAGGCGACTATAACTTATTTGCAGTTTAGACTGATTGTATAAACACTGAGTTGTTCCCCCTTTTTGCCCCCAGAACAGCCTTCATTTGTCAGGGCATGTACTCTGCAAGGTGTCAAAAGCGTTGCACAGTGATGCCGGCCCATTTTTTCTCCAGTGCTTCACACAGTTGTGTCAAGTTGGTTGAATGTGTTTTGGGTGGTGGACCATTTTTGATAAACACGGGATACTGTTGAGTGTGAAAAACCCAGCTGTGTTCTTGTTCTTGTTCTTGGCGCACTCAAACCATATCCAGAAGCATTCAGAAGTATTCAGAAGCATTCAGAAGTATTCAGAAGCACCTCAATCTTTAGTCTTCACCCTCTGAATGGCACACATACACAATCATTGTCTCAATTCTCTCAAGACTTAAAAAACCTTCTGTAATCAATCAATCAATCAAATGTATTAATATGTATTTACATCAGCCTATGTCATAAAGTGCTATGCAGAAACCCAGCCTAAAAGCCCAAACAGCAAGCAATGCAGATGTGGAAGCACGGTGCCTAGGAAAAAGTTCCTAGAAAGGCAGGAACCTAGGATGAAACCTAGAGAGGAACCAGGCTCTAAGGGGTGGCCAGTCCTCTACTGGCTGTGCCGGGTGGAGATTATAACAGTACATGGCCAAGATGTTCAAATGTTCATAGATGACCAGCAGGGTCAAATAACACTGATTTACACTGATTGAAGTGGATTTCACAGGTGACATTAATAAGGGATCATAGCTTTCACCTGGATTCACCTGGTAATGGATGAGTGTGTATCCAGTTCCTGGGCTGATTATATATTTTTTTATACAATGAACAGTCTGGAATAAATTGAGCGATATATATATCTCTGTCTCTCCCCCACCTCTATCTTTCCCAGGGGGATTTCAGGCCATCTCTGACACCATCATGACAGGAGTCATCCATTGTGACAGACTGGCCCTGTGACTGGCAGACTAGCCCACAAACTCAAACACACGCACATGCACACACACACACACACACACACACACACACACACACACACACACACACACACACACACACACACACACACACACACACACACACACACACACACACACACACACACACACACACACACACACACACAAACAAACACACTCACACACACACACCTAAAAAACAGACACACCTCCCATGGCCTCACCACCTCCAATCATTGCTAAAATTTCTTCCACCCTGTCACACAGGCTGCCCACTAAGATACATCACAACAACAACCTTGGAGCATGTTCAGCACAGTATAGAGTTCTGAAGGTTTGGTGTTGCTGTCTATCTTTGTGTTTATTTTCTGCCTTGTGAGCTCTGGCCTTCTATCAGAGAAAACTGCTATATTCACCCCTCAGCTCCTGACAAAAAATAAGACAAGACTAGGATAACCAAGACATATGCTATTCTCTCTAATGCTAGTGTAACAACCCAGGGAATGTGATTGGTGGCCCACGGCAGTAGGCCTAGTGGCTATGATTGAAGGGCGAAACCTCATCCCAATGTGACAAAATAATGTCATGTCAGTGGCTCAGAGTATTTCATTTGTTTTAGTTTGGACCTGCAATCTGGCTGTCGCTTTATTGTTGACCATTGTGACACTCTGTCAAGTAAGAAACACATACTGTAAAACAAGCAAATTTTTTCCAAAATGACCAACACTTCTAAACATTGATTATTTTGAACCCTAAGCTCTTGTAACACTTTCTCCCTTTTTCTCTTGGTTACCTCTCTCAATCTCTCTCTCTCGCTCTCTCTCTCTCCCTTTCACTTTCTCTCTCTCACAAACACAGAACTTTCTCCTCTTTTTTGCTCTCGATATTCACATTACAGTCTCTAACATTGCAGATTACAAACGTGTTGTGACATGTTTGTTTGTCTGTAGCTTTTGGCAGGCGACCAATCAATCTATGTCTGAGGAGAAACAGATTCCCCAGAGGCTTGAACAAGAGAACACTCCTATCCTCTGTGTCTCATCTCTTTCATCTACCTTCCTCTACTGTCTCCTCCTTCCCTGTCTTACTGAAGGAGCACACAGTTACGTTTGATACCAACTGATTTCCTAGCAAGTAGAAAGTACCACAATACAGTGGGAATAACCACACACTCCAACAATAGCTGTGCAGTAACCACATTTTATTGAGAATAGGCAGTTGTAATATCAATCTTAAGGCAACAGTACTGTGTTTGGTGTGCCACTGTGTATCTGATACGATCTGACTGAGATAAGTGTGCTATATGCTATATGGAGGTGTGTGAGGTATATCTTTGTGTGAGAAGTCTTGCTTGACTAGGGTGTGCCTGTGGGAACATCTTTTCTGATCTTATTCTATATTAGTTCTCAAACTCCTCTGTTTCCCTGTGTCGACCAGGTCCCAGACGTCCTCTCTCCCTTTCCCCTCCCTACTTCATCTCTCTCAATCTCTCTCTCTCTCCTTCCTTTCCCTCACTTTCTCTCTCCCTTTCCTTCCTCTCTTTCTCTCCAGTACAGTACTTCTTAGTTTTAATGGCGTTAACTCACTTAGCCAGGGGTCAGTCTGAAAGCCCTTGCAAGCCTCTAACCTTGAGCTAGATACTTAGAGAGGAAACTATTGTGTCCATAGATCTCTCTGTACTTGTTTGTTACCATATAGTACAGCAAAGAAGTGACAGTAATATTAGCTTTTCTCAATTGCTAAAACACAATTTCTGAAACCTTGCTCCATTTCCTGAAAACATTAAACACAAAACCTCATCTTCAAGCACTATTTACATAACCTCTGACTCCTCTTGCAAAATGAAACTTTCGCCTCAAAACAGTTTTACCTGTGTTCAAAATCAAACACTACTCTCAAATCATAAACAAAGTGATCAAAATGATATACACACTCAAGCAGTCAGTAAACAATACACCGAAAAATAGAAAACACATTGTTCAAAACATACAATTCTCAGGGACAAGTCCATTTTTAATCAAAAAAAAATATTCATATTTTTCCGTAATTGTCTTTTGATGAACGAAAACATGTTCTATCGGAGTAGCTCAAAATTTATCAGAAATTACTACTCTGCTGTAACGGCTTTCTTCCTGGGACGGAGATGACCAAAGCACAGCGTGATTAGTGTACATGGTTATTTAATGACAGAAACTACAAAACAATAAACGTGGCAAAACCCAAACACAGCCCTTATCTGGTGCAGAGAACACAGAGACAGGAAACAATCACCCACAAATCCCAACTCAAAACAGGCTACCTAAATATGGTTCCCAATCAGAGACAATGACTAACACCTGCCTCTGATTGAGAACCATATCAGGCCAAACATAGAAATAGACAAACTAGACACAACATAGAATGCCCACCCAGCTCACGTCCTGACCAACACTAAAACAAGGAAAACACACAAGAACTATGGTCAGAACGTGACATCTGCTTTGTTCTTTGTTCTTTGCACTTTTGTTTTTTGTTCTTTCTCCTCCTTGTACCCCCATTTTTACAGTACTGTACCCTGCATCTCACAAACTTGTCCTTTGTCTCGGTGATACTGTAATTCTTTTTCTTTGTTGATATGAACCTGCAACCAGTCAAAATCTATTGAGCAGTCAGTACTGTTAATAAATGGAAAGCACAATGTTCAGGGCCATACAATTCATCCATTGTACAGTATACAGCCTACAATGCACTGTACTACAGTATCCATTCTCAGACTTTCTCCTTCCCACCTTCAACAATCTGTTTGCTCTCTGAACTGGCTTATATTGGTTGTGTCGCATCATTTGAAACAGGTTAATTCAATTTTGAGTGGTTGTGTTCAATCAATGACATGTGTTCTCTATTTGTATTTGATTGTTGCCACTTGTGTTTACCAGTATGGATGACATGTGCATTAGAGTGCAGAATGTGTTTTGAGAACGAGAATGTGTTTAGAGTTTTGCTGAAAAGTCTAAGTGAGATCTGCAAATTGTGTTTTACCATGTGAAATGGTTTCAGGTATTGACAACATACTGCACAATTAGCTAAATGAGTCCAGGTAACTGAGAACTTTGTTCAGCCAATGGGTTTTAGTGTTTTAGCAAGTGTCTACTTTGAAACAAAAGTATACACCTCACACACATGGTTATGAGTTATGAGCAAAAATAAGACCCCTGTACCATGTCAGATATAGTCGAAATGTTTTCCTTTTTAAGTTTGTATCCCAATATTACACAACATATAAGACTGAAATATTACCAAAACTGTTTGACACAGAAACACCGGATTTCCGTGTAAAAAAAAAAAAGGTATGTTTATTAATTATGAAATCGTGAAAAATATGAATAACATTCCACACATGAGGCCACTAAGTCATTTGACTGCAGGAAAGGGCTACAGCAATGTCTGGCTACGAGCTCTTATTCTCACTCTCCCCATCTCTCTGTCTCGCTCGCTCTTTCCGTCTCTCGAATGAACAGATCTGTCACAGTCACTCTCCATAGCTCTGTATAAAGATACCGTTCAGACATGTATTATCTCCATAACCCTATAGGCTGGTTTGCTCCCTCTGAGTAGGTATGGACAGGCCTATGAGAGAGCCAGCCACACTTCACTGTCTGACAGGGCCAGCCAGTGTAAGTGAGGGGAACCAGTGACGTCTCTTTGTGTGGAGGACTAAAGGGAGCTATAGGAAATCAACAGCCCTCTACTGCAGAGATCAATGCTAATGGCCTAGCTGCTCGGCAGCAGCCTCTATTGAGTCATCTCAATCTAAATGGCGAGTGACTAATCTACTAGTGCCATGCTGCAATGTATGGATCTCTGTATGCGCATGTGTGTGTGAGCATGCCTGTATGTCCTTTCTCAACAATCCTCCATTTAAAACGGGGAAAATACATGTGCATCAGTGGAGGTGCCTCAGGGGAGGACCATGCTCCTCGGTGAATTTCAGAAAAATGGTGGAAAAAACAGTGAAACATTTGATAAGTTATCCTTTTTAAATAAAACTATGCTAAATATATTTACATGTCACCAAATAATTTATTAAAACACACTGTTTTGCAATGAAGGTCTACAGTAGCCTTAACAGCACTCTGTAGGGTAACATGGGTACATGGACTTCAATACAAAACCTAGGAAGCTCATGGTTCTCACCCTCTTCCATAGACTTACTGTCACGCCCTGGCCTTAGTTATCTTTGTTTTCTTTATTATTTTGGTTAGGTCAGGGTGCGACATGGGGGATTTATGTGTTTTGTTTGGTCTAGGGGTTTTTGTATGTTTATGGGGCTGTTTCCTTTCTAGGTAGTTTGTATGTCTATGGTTGCCTAGATTGGTTCTCAATTAGAGGCAGCTGTCTATCGTTGTCTCTGATTGGGAACCATATTTAGGCAGCCATATTCTGTGGGTACTTTGTGTGTGCTTGTCTTCTGTCTTTGTGTCATTGCACCAGATAGGACTGTTTCGGTTTTTACATTTGTTGTTTTTGTATTTTGTAGTGTTCTTGTTTATCGTCTATATTAAAGATGTTGAACACTAACCACGCTGCATTTTGGTCCTCCTCTCCTTCAGCGGAAGAAAACCGTTACACTTACACAGTAATTATGACTTCCAGAGGACATCCTCCAACCTATCCGAGCTCTTGCAGCATGAACTAAAAATTTGTCCACCCAATCAAAGCATCAGAGAATGAATCTAGTACTGAATGCATAAACTACAACTAGCTAGCACTGCAGTGCATAGAATGTGGTTAGTAGTTGACTCAAAGAGAGAGAAAGAACATAGAAAGATACATATTTTATATTTTTTCACTCTCTCTTTCAAAATCAAATCCATTCACTAGCAAACGCAGCTAGCTATTTTAGACTACTCAAACACTCGTCTCCAACAGAGAGGGATGCTATGTTAGCTAGCTGACTATGACTCTTCCAAATCACGGTAAGCTTTTTGTTTTATTAATTTATTCCCACCGGGGCCCGCAGGTGTAACTGCTAAACTTCTTGTTTACTGTACACTGTACTGCCTGATTGTAGCAGGTTTACTAACGCGTTAGTTATAGTAGCCATGTTGACAATGACGTTATAATATGGTGACAACGATGTAGGCTGTATAGAGGTTATGATATGAAGGCTTGGCTTGGAAAGTTTTTTTCACCTGGTTACAGACAGCTGGTGTGTTGTGCACAAGGCCACAAGCAAAGAGAAAAGGTGATAGGAGGAGAGCACGTAGATGTAAGAAGAAATTATACAATGATCAAAGTGATGATGCTGTATCGTATGTATGTGGCTGCTATGAAAGTGAACTGTGTTTGAGTGTGATCAGGGGTTTATTCATTCCTTCTGTTGAAAAACGTCTCTTAAATGGAAGCAAACCGAACGAAACAGGGATAAAGCCACATGAATTTGTCCAATGGAAACTCTTGTTTGCAACTGTTGGATCAATGATTACACCCTAGATCAGCTAGATGCAGGCAAGAGTGTGCAAGGCGTAATTGAATGTGTCAATATCTGTCACCTTGATTACTCAAACTTATCTTGACCTGTGCACCTAGCGTATGTTGTAAACTTTCAATCATAGGCTAGGTTGTAGCAACCTCATTATAGGTATAGGGAACATTTTAATATCATGTAGTAGCCTAAACCCATCAATGTTACATATTAATGACAGTTATCCAATATGCTGTAGTAGAAATAGAAAGGCCATGCTCATTAAAAAAAAGTGTCCTCCCCCATTTTAAATGGCACCGACCACTACTGATTTGTATGATATGAAAGGTGAAATTAATTAACAAACATGGTTGTTTTCCAAGCTGAGCATATTGTTTAGAATAATACAGATTGATTGCCATAATGAATAGGTAAGAGCGCCTAACAATGATTGCCAAGCTGACTCTTAGAAACAAGGGTTCCAAAAAGGTTCTTCAGCTGTCCCTATAGAAGAACCCTTTTTGGTTCCAGGTACCAAAAAACACATTTGGGTTCCATTTAGAACCCTCTGTTTGAAAGGTTTTACATGGAACCCAAAAAGTTTCTACCTGGCACCAAAAAGGTTTATTGAGGGGGTTCTCCTATGGGGACAGCCGAAGAACATTTGAAGGTTCTAGATAGCACCATTTTTTTTCTGAGTGCAGGAGAGAAAAAAAATGGTAAAAAGAAGAGGTTGGACGGAGAAAAAACAGGACGTTACAACAAATGCTGGTGACCAGGAAGGAACAAGAAGTTCGACAGCAATTATAAAGGCACACAGATCGATGGCTGCAGAATAGAAGACCCTGTCCCTGTGTCCCGTCCTCCACTGCCTGTCTCTATATGAAGCAGCAATGATCCACAGCCAGGAGACTGACATTACAACAGTTTGCACATGCAGTGCTATGAAAAAGTATTTGCCCCTGTCACATAATGACCATAAAGAACCTTTATTTTCTATGGTAGAGTAGGTCAGGGCGTTACTGGGAGTTAGTCTAGTTTATTATTTCTATGTGGGGTTCTGGTTTTGTTTTTCTATGTTGGTGATTTTGTATGGTTCCCAATTGGAGGCAGCTGGTAATCGTTGTCTCTAATTGGGGATCATATTTAGGTAGCCTTTTTTCCACCTGTGGTTTGTGGGATATTGTTTATGTGCAGTTGCATGTTAGCACTCCCTTGTCGGCACGGTTCAGTTAGTCTTTATTGTTTTGTTGTGTGGTTCCCTTATTTCTAATAAAAGATGTGGAACCCAGATCACGCTGCACATTGGTCCGAGTGTGCTTCCAGCGAACGTGACAGCCCCTTTCTAATTTTCTCTACTTTTGCATATTTTTTATATTGAATGCTATCTGATCTTCAACCAAAACCTAATATTAGATAAAGGGAACCTGTTTGAACAAATAACACAACAATTACATACGTATTTCATAAACAAAGTTATGTAACACCCAATGCCCCTGTGTGAAAAAGTAATTCCCCCCTTACATTCAGCAACTGGTTGTGCCAACTTTAGACTCAATGACTCCAACCAAACATTCCCTGTAGTTGGTGATCAGTCTCTCACCTCACCATGGAGGAATTTCGAGCTCACCCTTCCATGCATAATTGGTTTAACTCAGCGACATTTGTAGGTTTTCAAACATGAACTGCTCATTTCAAATCTTGCCATAACATCTCAATTGGGATTACGTTTGGACTTTCCAAAACTTCAAATTCAAACGGTCAAGCATGGTGGTGGTAGTGTGATGATTTTGGGATGCTTTGCTGCCTCAGGATCGGGACGATATGCCTTAATAAGGGAACCATGAATTCTGCTCTTTATCAGAGAATTCTACAGGAGAATGTCAGGCCATCCGTCTGTGAGCTGAAACTGAAGCGCAGCTGGGTCATGCAGCAAGATAATGATCCAAAACACACAATCAAGTCTATATGGAAATGGTTAAAAAGCAACATATTTTAAGTTTTGGAATGGCCTTGTCAGTCCAGACCTAATCCCAATTAAGATGTTGTGGCAGGACTTAAAACGTGTTAAAGCTCTTGCATGCAAGAGTGAGCCAGAATTCCTCCACAGCAAAGTGAGAGACTGATCAACAACTACAGGACACATTTGGTTGCAGTCATTGTAGAGAAAGGTAGAGCAACCAGTTATTTAGTGTAAGGGGGCAATTAATTTTTCACACAGGGCAACTGGGTGTTGTATAACTTTGCTAATTAACCTCTAAGGGATGGGTGTCCCTAAACCGGGACGGTTGTTGCTAACATGCACTAACGTGATTAGAATGATGTTGTATATAACAGCCACCTTTCCGGGACATAGACATGTCTTATATGGGCAGAAAGCTTAAATTTGTGTTAGTCTAACTGCAGTGTCAAATTAACAGTAGCTATTACAGTGGAAAAAATGCCATGCTACTGATTGATAAAAGGTAGCATAGTTTTGTTTGATCTATTAGTTAAATCTATTTTTATATTCAAATGTAGGAACTGGGGTCTACAGTTTGACTCCACTGCTGTCTCTTGCTCCACACCTACCCTGCCCGGCCATCTAGATGTGTGAAAGTTAGCGTATAAGCTAATGATCCATTATATATGACATTCCTGGGAGTGTGTAAACTTACCTCTTTTAGTACCATAGCATTTTTGAAAGTTCTCTATAGTTATGTACTTCAAAATCTATCAATTGACCAAAATGTATCAATTGTATCAAATTGGCACATTTGGGCAGACTTCTGGCAGACTTGATACAAAACATTGTGCAGTATGTAATTCTTCACTGGTTCAGTCTGAAACTTTGCACACACACTGCTGCCACCTAGACTCCTTTCTGAATGTACGGCCTTTCTCTTGCATTTCAAAGATAGTTATTTTATGTGTGTTATCTTTTACCAGATCTAATGTGTTATATTCTCCGACATTCATTTCACATTTCCACAAACTTCAAAGTGTTTTCTTTCAAATGGTATCAAGAATATGCATATCCTTGCTTCAGGTCCTGAGCTACAGCCAGTTAGATTTGGGTATGTCATTTAAGGCAAAAATAGACTAAAAGGGTATCATTTTTGGTTTGTTATTTTGTAAAATCAGGTCACCTTTAATGTAGGTGTTGGTTGAAGATCTGATAACATTCAGTGTAAAAAAAATATGTAAAAATGTAGAAAATCAGAAATGGGACAAATACTTTTTCTCTGGCACTGTACATACCCTACAATACAAAACCTGGGGAGGAGGGAGGGAGGTAGTTACGAGAGAGTGGCACCAGAGAGCTGAGCAGAGGGGGCACCAGGTGCACTCTGTACCCAGACCCAGGTGGCAATGTGTGGGTGCAGCGTGGGCTCCTGCGGGGCATCCTGTCCTGTGATTGGATCACTTAGCATCAAATTAGATTAGATCCACTCTGCCATTCACAAGCAAGCGCATGCAACGAGGTATCAATAATGATACACAGAAATTATTCCATGTAATGTTTAAGGAAACATGGGTGGGATGAGACATTATCAATATTTATGTTCCCGATGATTTCATAAGGTCTGCATTTTTAAGGTCACACAGGAAGAGATACTGGTGGTTCCTGGCCTATATGAAAACAATGATTGCACTTTATGTGAAGAACAACTTCCTGTGTTTACCGTTGTTTGTGATAAATGATCAAACATATCGTACATATCTTTCTTATTGAATGAATCCGGTGAAGGTCGTGGAAGGAACACGGCTCTGAACCTATGAAAACAGTCATGCTTGTCAGCTTTACAGCTTGAATAGAGCCTTTAATGTATGTGACACAAATATGAGTACTAACAACTACAACAATTGATAGCTGGATGGCACCCACCTCCTCCTCAATTCCTTAAATATGAGTATTTAATTAAGATTAATTATTAATTAGGACTTTATCATATTGAGAGAGACGTGGGGGTAAGGAGGAAGAGGTGGGGATGTCTGTTCCGTACAGTAAATTAGTTTTAGACGAATGACTCTAAATGCTGAGGGTCTTAAACTCTCAGACACTCTGACAACAGTGTGGTGCTGACGCAGTTAACGACGCCTCCGCCCGGTGACATGATGGAGAGGTGGATGATGATGACAATGTTCCTCTGTGATGATAATGTGGTATTAATAATAATAGAACCCATGGAAGCCCTGCATTAAGTCCCTGGGTTCATAGTATTCATTGTAGCCATAGCACAGAGCTAAAGCATTAGCCAGGGCCATGGTACAAGAGCCAGGATGGGCCGGTCTGAATAACATGCAGAGAAATCACTGGTTCATTAGGATTCTCTCTCTCTCTCTCTCGCTATCTCGCTATCTCGCTCTCTCTCTCACCTAACCTAAGTATGAGCTATTGTGCCTGTAGTGTTACTTTCACTACTTGTAATTTGTATTTTTGTCAACAAAAATGAAATGTTGAATATAAGACCTGAATTAAGTAGGATATTTAAACAATAAGGCATGACGGGGGTGTTGTATGTGGCCAATATACCATGGCTAAGGATTGTTCTTAGGTACAATGCAATGCAAAGTGTCTAGATACAGCCCTCAGCCGTGGTATATCGGCCATATACCACAAACCCCTGAGGTGCCTTATTGCTTTTTTAAACCGATTGCCAACACAGTAAGGCAAAGAACTGCAAATCAAAATTGAAAATGTTGCTTTAAGAAATAAATTAAATATACATTCCGCTAGAAAATGTAGTCCGGACAAAAGTATTGTTGCTATGCAACAACCACAGGCTAGCCAGCAAGCTTACATTAAATATAAGCAAAAACTGAGCATTAGCGCCACTTCAAGAGTGAATAACACACTCCACTTATTTATTCATGTTGATCTCAATGTTGCCATTTATTGTGCACGAATAAAAAATGATCCCATTTTATAATTTGTTGTTGGCTTGCCCATGTTGTTGTTTGTTCGCTCCATGCTGCTGGAAATGGATGCCGTTCCTTTAACTGGGGGAGCTGCTGCTGTGTTTTCAGAGAGAATAGTGCTCCACCGCTTCCAGATTTGGCCTCCAGTAACTTTGAAGAGAGGTTTCGAATCTGTGTCCTCTGACAGACAGTATTTCTCGTATCTCTGTCATCCGACGGTTTCTGGATCACGGTGGTTCGAAGACAGTGGTTTGTGTAGATCTGCGACGGGCCAGCTATTTCGCAGATCTTTGGCAGCATTTCTGCGAGGGTGTTCACTCCCATCGGCTCTTTTGTGTGCCTGAAACACAAGACGTTAGCTAATAGTTAGGCCCACATAACTACCGGTTATATTGTCAGGGTACATTAGAATGATTTAGCTAGCTAATAGTTACGTATATACCATATGTAGCCGTTCACTGGGTGAGCAGCTTTATCTCGCCCCTCTTCCCTCAACTTTAATATATATTATTCCATAATGTCACAAAATCAATACAGATCTGATATTCATATAAAAAAATGAAATACCACTCTGTGTCAGATTGGTGTCCATGCTTAAATCATAGGAGAAATGTAGGGCTTTTAACAGCATAGATAGTAAGATAAATGCACTTTGTTCAAGGTCATGTGTGCGAACAGCTCAGTTATGTTCGTGCAAGTCGAATAGGACTTTCCAAAAGTCATTGTAATATACTTGAAATGAAGTTTTTCATAAACACCTCCTAAAAGCACTAAATGTTGTTTTCCCACAAGCCCACACATATAATGCAAGTAGTTCAGAGCATACAGTAAGTAGAGCATTAACAAGAATGGTGCCTACATAAATGACACAATCCAATGTGTAATTCCGGTCTATAGTACTCCCCATGAATGTGACCTTTGCTCAATGTATATTTTACTCTTAAACCTAAATGGCTTACTGGTTAAGACCAGTACGTGTTTATGCATATTGTGCTTAGTTTGTCTGGAGGTCACTTAGTGAGAAATGATTTAAAACATGTCAATGCCATGCGTGAAGGGAATGTTGGTGTGTGAACTACAAAACTACAAGGGTCACAAAGATAATTTCACTTTTGAAATGATGAAGGTTCTTTTGAATGCTGATCAAAAGTCCCACACACCCGAGTCACACAGGCATATGAAGAAAGGCAGGAAGGGGGTGACCAATAATAGTCCAGGAATACATTCCACAATGAGTCTTTAGAAGAAGGTAACAGAGGTCAACGTATTTTGTCACCACACTTTGTCACCACACTTTGTCACCATATTTTGCCACCTATCAAAGTGATGCGCAAAGTGATGTGAGCTATGACAACGTTGACTTCAACCTTTCCATTCCCCACACAACAGAGAGAGACACGCACGCACGCACGCGCACGCACGCACACACACACACACACACACACACACACACACACACACACACACACACACACACACACACACACACACACACACACACACACACACACACACACACACACTTTTATAAACCCTTGATATACCTCCCATCAGGCTCTGTGGTGATAATGGCCATGGGTGTTGTGACCATTTCACACCTCTCGCATGAGCCAGGTGACATTTTAGCAGTTTTTCATAATATCACACTCCCAAACAACGCCCTCATATCCACTCATATCCCCACACAACAACAACAACATGGACCAGAGAGACATGGCTCCTTCTTTTCCAAGGGCTTCTCAAAGTCATCTGGTGTGATGAATGTAGCTTTTGTCTAATATCCTGTAAACCCACGGACCACTTGATTAGGGCCCCTACTGTAATTGACCAGATTGTCTACTGCACTTACGATTGAATGCATTTCAGTATGTATTTGTGTTGTGTTTGAGATATATGATTTGAGATTCACTACTGTAGGATCTAGGAACATAAGCATTTTGCAGCACCTGTGCTATAATAACTGCAAATCAATCAACTTTGATTGGATTTTTGATTTGATTTCTTTAATGTAAACTGTATCAATCCTTAGGCTGAAATGAAGAACGAGGCAACTGTGATCCTTCCAGTGTGCTGAGGTTAGCAGTTCCTTCAAGATCAGGCAATTCAAACACATGCCTGATTAAATCACCACAGAATAGCAACAAAAGGTGATTAAAAAGTGCTGTTCACACCTAATGTAGTCCATTAGAGGACAGACATGCCTTATTCCATTTTAGGTTATGACATCAAATCCCCTTACAGATACATGGAGACACACACACATACACAGAACGCTGTTCATTGACTACAGCTCGGCGTTCAACACCATTGTCACAGGCAACCATGAGACAGCCTACAGGGAGGAGGTCAGTGACCTGGCAGGGTGGTAACGGATCAACAACCTCTCCCTCATCGTCAGTAAGACCAAGGAGCTGATCGTGGACTACAGGAAACAGGAGTTTGAAAAGGTTGGTCATGGGCCCTCAAATCCTCACAGTTCTACAGCTGTTCCATGCTGTGAATCTTGACTGGATGCACCACTGCTTGGTATGGCAATAGCACTATCCTTGATCGCATGGCGCTACAGAGGGTGGTGCGGACGGCCCAGTACATCACAGAGGCCGAGCTCCCTGCCATCCAGGACCTCTATATCAGGTGGTATGGCAGGAAGGCACCGGAAAATTGTTAAAGACTCCAGCCACGGAAGATATGGACTGTTCTCTCTGTTTCCGCACAGCAAGTGGTACCGGTGCATCAAGTCTGATACCAACAGGCTCCTGAACAGCTTCTATCCCCAAGCGATAAGATGGCAAAAAAACTGAATAGCTAACAAAATGGCTACATGGACTATCTGAGTTGATCCTTTTATGCAAGGTCTCTATGCACAGTCACAGGGCCCTACACATTCACTGACCCTGTATTTACTGTTGTATACTTACTTCCTTTCTCATGTTCTTCTTATTTCTCATGTTTTACTTTTACCTTGGGTTATTTTAAGTAATACATTGTTATTGGTTACTGCATTGTTGGGTTTAGAGCTGGCAAGAAAGGCATTTCACTGTACTTGCCATTACGACGTGGAACTTGAAACATACACACACTAACACACAAGTGGGATGAAAAATAGCTTCTACCTCAAGGTCATCAGAATGTTGACTAGTCGGCTACCTTGCCCAGTACTCTGCCCTGCACCTTGACGCTATTGGCCCATTTAAATAGAGCCATTGACCTCTCTGGCCACCTCATATTATGTTTCTATACTGTTGTTTCCTCACTGCGTAAGCCTACAGTGCCTTCGGAAAGTATTCAGACCCCTTGACTTGTTCAATATATTTTTTTTTACATTACAGCCTTATTCTAAAATGTCTTAAATTGTTTTTTTCCCCCCCTCATCAATCTACACACAATACCCCATAATCACAAAACAAAAACAGGTTATAGAAAAGTTATTTCCAGGTCTCTCCAGAGATGCTTGATCGGGCTCAAGTCTGGCTCTGACTGGGCCAGTCAAGGACATTCAGAGACTTGTCCTGAAGCCATTTCTGCATTGTCTTGGCTGTGTGCTTAGGGTCGTTGTCCTGTTGGAAGGTGAACCTTCGCCCCAGTCTGAAGACCTGAGCGCTCTGGAGCAGGTTTTCATCAAGGATCTCTCTGCACTTTGCTTCGTTCATCTTTGCCTCGATCCTGCCTTCCAGTCCCTGCCCCTGAAAAACATCCTGCCACCACCATGCTTCCCCGTAGGGATGATGCCAGGTATCCTCCAGATGTGACGTTTGGCAATCAGGCCTAAGAGTTCAATCTTGGTTTCATCAGACCAGAGAATCTTGTTTCTCACGTCTGAGAGTTCTTTAGGTGTCTTTTGGCAAATTCCAAGTGGGCTGTCATGTGCCTTTTACTGAGGAGTAGCTTTCGTCTGGCCACTCTACCACAAAGACCTGATTGGTGGAGTGCTGCAGAGATGGGTGTTCTTCTGGAAGGTTCTCCTATCTCCATAAAGTAAATCTTCAGCTCTGTCAGAGCGACCATCGGGTTCTTGGTCAACCTCCCTGACCAAGGCCCTTCTCCCCCGTTTGCTCAGTTTGGCCGTGCGGCCAAGTCTGGTTGGTTACAAACGTCTTCCATTTAATGGTGAATGATGAAGGCCACTGTGTTCTTTGGGACCGTCAATGCTGCAGAATGGATTTGGTAGAGACCATTCCTTCCACCTCATGGCTTGGTCTCTGCTCTGACATGCACTGTCAACTGTGGGACCTTATAGAAAGAGGTGTGTGCCATTCCAAATCATGTCCTATCAATTGGATTTACCACAGGGGAACTCCAATCAAGTTGGAGAATCATCTTAAGGATGATCAATGGAAACAGGATGCGCCTGAGCTCAATTTCGAATCTCATAGCAAAGGGTCTAAATACTTATGTAAATTAGGCATTTCTGTTTCATTTTTAATACATTAGATACAATTTCTAAAAACCTGTAATTATTGGATGTTGTGTGTAGATTGCTGATGTTTATTGAAGAAAAATCTAATTAAGAATAAGGCTGTAAAGTAACAAAATTTGGAAAAAGTCAAGGGGTCTGAATGCTTTCCGAAGGCACTGTATACTTTATTCTTCACATAGCTCATCCTAATATACCCACTACAGTACATACCATTTTCCTTACAAATGATATACTTTCGATACACACCACGTATTTGTATTGTGAATTCTGACACATGCTCACTCTAATATATCTATATCTGGATTGATAATTGGTCTTGTTCTGCCATTTCTTGATTCCTTGATTTGATTTTCGATTATATGTGGATTATGCATTATGCAACAATTATATTTTTATTCTGTATATTAGCGAGCTATTCTACTGCACTGTTGAAGATAGTAACATAGGCATTTCGCTTATGCTCTAAGACCTGCAAATCTGTGTACTCGACCAATGAACTTTGATTCGACTTGATTTGACAGAGTGCACACACACACACACACACACGCATATACGCAAACACACACACATATACAGAGCACACTGAAGACCCCCACGCATGCACATACGCAAACACACACACACACATGGATAAACATGCCCCCTCACACACACACGCCCACACGCACACACACGCATGCACACGCACACACACACACACACAAACACACACACACACACACACACACACACACACACACACACACACACACACACACACACACACACACACACACACACACACACACACACACACACACACACACACATACTGTCCACACTTAAGATACAGACACACACGCATGCGCAAACACATGCACGGACACACACACAGACACCAACACACAATGAGGGCGGATGCGGGTGGTTTTTTTGGGTCATTTAGAGGTCCAGCCATCAGTTTCATTAGGAGCTCATCTGAGAGACGGACAGACAGCAGCAGCCTCCCAGACCCACAGCCACAGAGAGTTAACACCACGCATGTAATTAACTTAACGTTACGCTGCACACTAATCTGGTGCACTGGACACTATCGAAACGCCATGGCTGAACACACAAGTCTGTCTCTCTCTGTCCGTCTTGCTCTCTTCTCCCTCTCTCCATTTCTTTTTCTCTCTCTCTCCCCCTTTCTCTCCCTCTCAATCTCTGTCTTTCTCCCTCTCTCTCCTCTGTCCCTCTATATCTGTTTGTATCTCTTCCCCTCTCTCTCTCTCTCTCTCTCTCTCTCTCTCTCTCTCTCTCTCTCTCTCTCTCTCTCTCTCTCTCTCTCTCTCTCTCTCTCTTTATTTTTTTGCCAGCAGCCATGAGCCATTTTGCAATCGCTGGATAACGACACGGAATTCAATTTCTCGCAAAGTCGACTCCCTAATGGGCGAGCCGAGGCGTGTCACACGCTGAATGTCATCCCAGTCGGAGGGAGCGCTACCTCATGGGGCTGTCTTTGATAGGTATATGTTATGCTATCATATGGGTTAGTGTTTAATGGTTGCACAGGGTGGGCTTCGTGCTGTATCTCTACATCGTGAGGAGAGCTAGGTGGTTTCCCAACAGTCTTCATTAGGAGTTACTTTATATTTCATGGTTATGTTTTATCTTAAAAAAAAGAACAAAGATGGTTGATTTTTAGATCTGATGATGTTATCATGTCTTTCGTTGTTAATGGATGCCCTTTTGAAAATGGTTGCTTTGTCCTTACGGGCAAATAAAGGATTTAGAGAATTATGAGAAGACAATGATTTCCGATACCTGTGAGGTCATCTCTGTATAATTTAGAGACCAATAGAAGTTTGGAAAATCTATGTTGTGCATAATCACCTTCCGAAGCACCCTGGCGCCTTGGGCATGCCGTCCATTGATCTACCAGGAAGGTACTCTAAAAACAGTTCTGGCATTGGAGGAAGATGACGGGTTAGATTAAAGTTGCCAAACTGATGAATAACCACGTTTGATTAATTTCCTCAATTACTTTCATTAATTACATTGGAAAGGTGAATGTTGAGGACGCAGGAAAACAACATAGAGGGAATGTATTCGCTAATTAGATATTCCCTAATTATCAGTAGCTTGATTCATGGTTATTAATTAATCAGAAAGTTGATAAATTACAATCGCTAATTTGCCTCCATGAGAACGATGCTATCAAAGGAATAAACTAATATGACTATGCAATCATTTACAAACAAATTAAAATAATATAGCTTAGGCGTCTTAATCAGAATTAGCTCAATAGAAAGACCAGATAGAGAGTATGAAGAATAACCCTGACTTGACCCTAGCAGATGTGTGTTTATCTTTCTCCCTGACTTGACCCTAGCAGATGTGTGTTTATCGTGACTTGACCCTAGCAGATGTGTGTTTATCGACCCTGACTTGACCCTAGCAGATGTGTGTTTATCGATCTTTCTCCCTGACTTGACCCTAGCAGATGTGTGTTTATCTTTCTCCCTGACTTGACGCTAGCAGATGTGTGTTTATCTTTCTCCCTGACTTGACCCTAGCAGATGTGTGTTTATCGATCTTTCTCCCTGACTTGACCCTAGCAGATGTGTGTTTATCTTTCTCCCTGACTTGACCCTAGCAGATGTGTGTTTATCTTTCTCCCTGACTTGACCCTAGCAGATGTGTGTTTATCTTTCTCCCTGACTTGACCCTAGCAGATGTGTGTTTATCTTTCTCCCTGACTTGACCCTAGCAGATGTGTGTTTATCGATCTTTCTCCCTGACTTGACCCTAGCAGATGTGTGTTTATCGATCTTTCTCCCTGACTTGACCCTAGCAGATGTGTGTTTATCGATCTTTCTCCCTGACTTGACGCTAGCAGATGTGTGTTTATCTTTCTCCCTGACTTGACGCTAGCAGATGTGTGTTTATCGATCTTTCTCCCTGACTTGACCATAGCAGATGTGTGTTTATCGATCTTTCTCCCTGACTTGACCCTAGCAGATGTGTGTTTATCGATCTTTCTCCCTGACTTGACCCTAGCAGATGTGTGTTTATATTTCTCCCTGACTTGACCATAGCAGATGTGTGTTTATCTTTCTCCCTGACTTGACCATAGCAGATGTGTGTTTATCAATCTTTCTCCCTGACTTGACCCTAGCAGATGTGTGTTTATCGTCTTTCTCCCTGACTTGACCCTAGCAGATGTGTGTTTATCTTTCTCCCTGACTTGACCCTAGCAGATGTGTGTTTATCTTTCTCCCTGACTTGACCCTAGCAGATGTGTGTTTATCTTTCTCCCTGACTTGACCCTAGCAGATGTGTGTTTATCTTTCTCCCTGACTTGACCCTAGCAGATGTGTGTTTATCTTTCTCCCTGACTTGACCCTAGCAGATGTGTGTTTATCGATCTTTCTTCCTGACTTGACCCTAGCAGATGTGTGTTTATCTTTCTCCCTCACTTGTGGTCCATGGGTCCTTGAATCTCACCGATAATAAGCCCTTTATCAGGCAAAGTGCTTTAACATCAGTGCAGTGTGTGTGAGAGAGTGAGTGAAAGAGAGTGTGTGTGAGGGTCTGAGAGGCTGAAGGTCACATGGCGGTGCACGGCTGCGAGGCGTCGGCCATGACATCAGCATGTTTATGATCCTTTTCGGTGCCATTCATCACAGAAATGAGAGAGAGAGAGAGAGAGAGAGAGAGAGAGAGAGGCGCGCGTTCTGTATGGTTGACATCTCCTATAACCGTCCCTGACTGCTGTCAAAACAATACCTCCACAGATGCTGATGATGATTCCCACACAGCTAAACCGGTGTTGTTCTCCCCTTGACAAAGTTTTCCTTTCTTTATAGAATCTCATACATTTTAGGATACATTTTAGGATTGGTTTGGGCTCAGGTGTGCCCAGGTGGCCCTTTCTAATATCAGCGCAGGCTGATACAAAGAAGACCAATAGCTCAATATACAATAAACATATTTATCATACAAAAGAGCCCCAACTCAGAGTGAAGTTTCAAATTTTGACTCAGTACAACTGTATCCATACATTCAAGACAGTGCATTTCCCAATTATACCTTCAGCTCTCACCCCCCCCCCCCCCCCCCCCCCCCCCCTTCCACAAATATGTACTTTTCCATCAGCCAGGATTTGTCCGTGCTCCTATGCCCATATCCCAAGACTTCTTCTCAGTCAGGAGAGGCCTTAAATTATTGGGATTACACATTCCTACAGACCACCAACTAATTACACTCTCATACAAATATAACTTACTAAACTTACTAACTAAAAAGGCCTCTTCAAAGGGAACAGACGAAGAATCCTTTAAGGTTCTACATAGCACCTGTACTGTCAATCTAGAAGGATATCTATTCATGCTAAGATTATATAATTATATTAAACAGTAAAAATGTGAAACACTTAAATAAAGCGGTAATTTACAATCTATCAATATATTTACAGAGGGAAAATGCAATTCCTTAGATTACTCAGTTGCAACAGAGAACTGATCGATTTCCTGGGACAGCCCAAATCCCATGCTTATTTGCCACCTCCCAAAATATCTGAATCCGTTTCTGCATCAGTTATTCACGGTCAGGGTATACAAGACGAGGCCGGTGCCCTGGCAGGACCGCAGCGCGAGGTGAGCCGGTGAGGCCTGAACTGTTAAACGGCTGTGACGGCTCACTGAGCCGCTGCCAAAACAACCAGCACAGAAAATGACCAAAATGCATCTGGGGGCGGGCGGGTGGCACAAAGAGGTGTGATGAAGAGATAGGATCATCTGGGGAGGCGCCCTCTGACAGAGGAAACATGCCATTAGCTATCGGCCACGGGCCAGAGAACACACAGAGAGAAGGAGAGAACGAGGGAGCAAGGGAGGGAAGAGGAAGGAGAGAGAGAGGGAATAGAGAAAAGGGGGGGGGGGCAGAGAGCGATGCATAATAGATTTGGGGTTGCACAAGCAAGACACAGAGGTAGAAAGAGAAAAAAAACATCAAATGGTGTAGGGAGAGGAAGTATGAACAGGGACCACGCTTGGGTGACATAATCCCTAAATATAAGGAACAAGGAACTAGAAGGATAGCAGGGCAGTAGACATGAACGATGGTGATATTCTAAGATAGCTGGGTAGGAGCCAAGGAACATCATGGGGCATGTTAGGGGAACCACAAAGGGTGACAGCCAAGAGGGGGCATGCTACTGTAGCGAATAGGGGGAGGTGGGGAGCCAGAGGTCCATGTTAGGCTAACAGGGTGAGGGTTTGTGTGAGGCTGTGTGAGCCAAGCCATGCAAGCACGCTGCTGAGATGGGATCTGTGATGTGTGTGTGTGTGTGTGTGTGTGTGCGCGTGCTGTCTGTGTGGACATACGGAGGGGCTAGGGGAAGCAGAGACATCAACAGGCATCACACACAAGCTGTCTGGCCTCCCCAAGCCAAGAGGAGAGGAGGGGAAGGGAGAGGAGAGGAGATAAGGGGACAGGAGAGCAGAAGAGGGGAACCCTGTCTCTCACAGACGGACGAGTGTCGTTTTAGACAGACATCTCACTACTCGCACATGCCTTGCGCCACACTGTATCCGTGGGGTGGTAACACGTCAACTGGCCGACAGATGATTCTAATGAATATCTACCTGAGATGTGTCAGGTAGAGACAGACAGACAGGAATACTCGCAGGGATCTGTCCTGGCTGGCTCATCGTCAAGGCAACGGTTGCCGTGTTGTGAACCTGGCCGTTGTGCCAATGGATTTGTTAATACCGGTTTCCAAATGGAACAGCTGTAGGCCTGCTCAAGAGGTTCCCAATCAGACTGAGGTCCGTATGTGTTCGTTTGGTTTGGCCAAGAGAAGCTACGGCCAACTCACCGGACGGTAAACAAACTTTTGGTCTTCAAGAAAGCATGTCTAATGAACAGTAGTATATTCCCAGCTCATGCTATCCTGTTTACCTTTTGTACCACTACTCTGACCATTCAAAGAGCAGTACATTTTAGGGTTCTACAGAGAACGTTCTTATCAAAAGGCAGGGCCGGTTCATTAACAGGTTCTAAAACTACGCAGCAATAAAAACACATGATGAATAATCATGGGCTGCAACAACAACAATTTTCCTTCCACAATTATTCCAGAAAGAGGCTGTTTACTGTATGTGTTTGTTAATCTATAATATGTGCAGAACATGAATATGCAGCCTGTACAGTACAGTGACTTCCTGGTCTGGTCCCAATGGTATTCTCCACTGCTGGTCTCTATTACAATGGCTGTTTATAGTTTACCAACAGGTTGTGTGTGTGGGGAGGGGGGGACGTTGGAAGTGAAACCCTCTCCGTTTGTTGGGGAAGATGGCGCTCCGCCACTCCGGCAGATTCTCATGTTCTGCACATTTCTACTGTAGCTTTAAGTGTCCTGGGGAAAAACACTATTTCCTCAGAATATGTATATCATTGAGATGCAGTTTGAGTGTTCGTCACCATGCCTTGATGTGCTTCTAAAGTCCCAAGTCAAAAGGAGTATCGAGTTGTGGAGGAGGCGAGTCACATACAGTGCATTAAGTCACATTGAACCACTCTTACTCATGTCTGGTAAAAAATAAAAAATAAATACCACATGATATTGCAGCTCATGAAACGTCCCTACTGAACATTTATGAACTGACATCTGTAAAGCATCCATGTTTGCCACCTTTGTATGAACAATTAGAAACTCACAGTCACTCCTTAGAGAAAAGGCATTCACACCTACAGCCATTCAAAACATGACTTGGAATGAACCCCATCGAAGTAAGTGTTCGAGCTATATTTCCTGCTGCTCATACATGGTCGGACATGGCTCCGCCCCTTCCTCCGTCTCCCTCCATGCTCTTGTTTCTGCTTCCCTTGCCCCCTGGTCCTTTTTACAGTTAGCACAGCAGTGACCTCCAATGAGGCGTGAGCTACAACGTGTCACCCTCCTTCTGTCTACTCCTGTCTGTCACAGCATATCTATCTGCTCATCCAGCTCACTAGGACATCTCGGGAGCAGCTGTACACATATTTTTTCTATTTAACTCGGCAAGTCAGTTAAGAACAAATTCTTATTTACAATGGCGGCCTAGGAACAGTGGGTTAACTGCTTTGTTCAGAAAGAACCGATTTTTACCATGTCAGCTCAGGGATTCGATCGAGGAACCTTTCAGTTACTGGCCCAACGCTCTCTACCACTAAGCTACCTGCCACCTATATGGACACATACAGCCAAAGACACACATACATGTACAGTGTATAGCGCCCCAGAAACGATTTCCATCCATTGACTTTTCCCACGTTTTGTTGTGTTACAAAGGGGTTTTAAAATGAATTGAATTGTCTTTTTTTGTTGTTGTCAATGATCTACACTAAATTATCTGTAATGTCAAAGTGAAAGAAAAATTGTAACATTTACATTTTATTGAAAATAAACAATGAATATACAGTGAGTTTACAAAACATTAACAACACCTTCCTAATATTGAGTTGCACCCCCCCACCACACCCACATTTGCCCTCAGAACAATCTCAGTTCGTTGGGGCATGGACTCTACAAGGTGTTGAAAGCGTTCCACAGGGATGCTGGCCCATGTTGTCTCCAATGCTTCCCACAGTTATGTCAAGTTGGCTGGATGTCCATTGGGCGGTGGACCATACTTTGAAAAACCCAGCAGCATTGCAACTATTGACACAAAATGGTGCAACTACCATACCCTGTTCAAAGGCACTTCAATATCTTGTCTTGCCCATTCACCTTCTGAATGGCACACATGTCTCAGTTGTCTCAAGGCTTAAACATCCTTCTTTAACCTGTCTCTTCATCTACACTGATTGAAGTGGATTTAACAAATTACATCAATAAGGGATCATCGCTTCCACCTGGATTCACCTGGTCAGCCTATGTCATGGAAAAAGCCGGTGTTCATAATGTTTTGTGGATTCACCTGGTCAGCCTATGTCATGGAAAAAGCCGGTGTTCATAATGTTTTGTACACTCAGTGTATCTTGATTAGATAAGTATTCACCCCACTGAATCAATACGTTAGAATCCCCTTTGGCAGCGATTACAGCTGTGAGTCTTTCAAGGTAAGTCTCTAAGAGCTTTGCACACCTATTTGCCCATTAGTCTTGCCATAGATTTTCAAGCCGATTTAAGTGAAAACTGTAACTACGCCAGTCAGGAACATTCATTGTCGATTTCAGTGTATATTTGGCCTTGTGTTTTAGGTAATTGCCTTGCTGAAAGGTGAATTTATCTCCCAGTGTCTGTTGGAAAGCAGTTGGAACCACATTTTCCTCTAGGATTTTGTCTGTGCTTAGTTCTATTCCGTTTACTTGTATTTGATATAAACTCCCTAGTCCTTAATGATTACAAGCATACCAATAACATAATGCAGCCACCACCATGCTTGAAAATATGCCGAGTGGTACTCAGTGATGTGTTGTGTTGGATTTACCTCAAACATAGAACTTTGTATTCAGAATAAAAAAATAATTTCTTTGCCACTTCTTTTGCTGTATGACTTCAGTGCCTTGTTGCAAACAGGATGCATTTTTTTGAATATTTTTATTCTGTACAGGCATCCTTCTTTTCATTCTGTCAATTAGATTAGTATTGTGGAGTAACTACAACGTCGTTGATCCATCCTCAGTTTACGCCTATCACAGCCATTATTTTCTCCTATCACAGCCATTAAAAATCCTTAAGACTCTATTGACGCATCCTTGCTTCAATCTAACACGGAAGCCAAACCGACTGCGTGCGTGCGTCATCGTGCATAAATGTATTTTGTCCCCCCACACCAAACGCGATCACGACACGCAGGTTAAAATACCAAAACAAATTCTGAACCAAATATATTAATTTGGGGACAGGTCGAAAAGCGTTAAACATTTATGGCAATTTAGCTAGTTATTTAGCTAGTTAACTTGCCCTTGATAGCTAATCCTATTTATCTAGCCTGGTGTTGCTAGCTAATTTGTCCTGGGATATGAACATTGAGTTGTTATTTTACCCGAAATGCAAAAGGTCCTCTACTCTGCCAATTAATCCACACATAAAACGGTCGACTGAATCATTTCTAGTCCTCTCTCTTCCTTCCAGGCTTTTCCTTCTCTTGACTATATTGCGATTGGCAACTTCCATAACTTAGGTGGATTACTGCCACTGACCTCGTTCGTCTTTTAGTCACCCACGTGGGTATAACCAATGAGGAGATGGGAAAGGCAGGACTTGCAGCACGATCTGTGTCTGAATAGAACGGATTTCTATTTTAGCCCTTGGCAACGCAGACGCTCGTTGGTGCGCACGAGCAGTGTGGGTGCAATAATTGAATAACATAGATTTCTAAATGTATTTTACAACGCTTCCACACCCAAAGCGAGCGGTGTAGTCAGCCTGTGAATAACGTCATTTTAAAAATCCCCATTAAAATCCATCATTTTAAACTAGAGATATCAGTTTCTGCAAGGGCTTAGCTCAGTCCACCGAATCCGCCTATTTCGGCCTTCCACATCTACAGTGAAAGGTGGCAGAGCTAGAGTGCTGTTTGTCAGACCATGAGGCATCCCATAAACAGTAATAAAGGTCAAATTCAATATTTTATCAAATAATTTGTACATATATATTTTTTTTATATCCCTTAAGGGGTCATCAAATTCAAAATCAAATAGCTAAATTATTCCATATGTTAGCCCCCCCACTCCACCCAAATGGCTTAGATTTTTGAGGTTTTAAACTCTGTAACCATTGGCGTATTGCTGAAATCCTTGAGCTGTTTCCTTTCTCTCCGGCAACTGAGTTAGAAATGGCGCCTGCATATTTGTAGTGAATGGGTGTATTGATACACCATCCAAAGTATAATTAATAACTTCACCCTGCTCAAAGGGATATTCAATGTCTGTTTTTTTTCCCCTTTTTTCATCTACCAATAGGTGCCCTTCTTTGCAAACAATTGGAAAACCGCCCTAGTCTTTGTGTTTGAATATGTGTTTGAAATTCACTGCTCGACTGAGGGACCTTCCAGACAATTGTGTGGGGTACAGAGATGAGGTAGTCATTTGAACATCGTATTAAATGCTAATATTGCACACGGAGTCCATGCAACGTATTATGTGACTTAAATGTCTTCTCCTGAACTTATTTAGGCTTGCCATAACAAAGGGGTTGAATACTTGTTTATTCAAGACATTTCAGCTTTTCATTTTAAATTAATTTGTAAACATTCCTAAAAACATAATTCCATGATGACAATATGGTGTATTATGTGTAGGCCAGTGACAAAAGAAATCTAAATCGAATCCATTTCAAATTCAGGCTGTATCTCAACAAAACGTGGAAAAAGTCAAGAGATGGGATTACTTTTTGGAGACGCGCATAATCAGTACACACTCAAAAAAATAAAGGTTCCTGAAGAGTTCTTTGAGGAAAGGTCAGATTTCTATGCGGAACCACAATGAGCAAATATTCCCGTGAGCTCTTCAATGGTTCTTTACAGATCATGTAGTGGAGGCAATATTTGGGGTAGAATATCTTGGGGCGTGATTTGCTCACAGCTCTTTTTTGCAACCGCCGAGAGTGTCAATCTAGTTGATCTAATGTGTTGTGTGTTTCCATTGCATGTCTTATATATGACTACGTCTAGTGTCAAGTGAGAACGGTTGACTAAATTAGTTTGTTTGTTCTCAACTCTCTCCTCAGGGACCCCCAGCTGTTCCAGAGGTAGCTCACTTGATTCAACTTGTCAATTAACACAATAATACTGAATTTGAACAATATAATATGGCTGACCAGAATTTTAAAAAACGGTTCTTTATAGAACCATTCTCCACAAAGGTTCTATAAATAACCATAAGCAACTGTTCTATATAGCCCCCAAAAGTGTTGTAACCGTAGCAGAACCCTTTTTTGGTTATACAACCCCTTGCGGTTCTATAACACCTTATAGAACCCCTTAGGAGAGGTTCTATGTAGGACCAAAAAGAGAAAATGATTACAAGCCAAGTAACTATCTGGTACTATTATGAAGAAGAAAAGCATGCACACACACACACACACACACACACACACACACACACACACACACACACACACACACACACACACACACGGCTAGTACTTCAGTGAGTCTATCTGTTTTAAGCATTACATTAGTAATTCAGGGAGGATCTCCACTTTCATTTGTGACTGTGGTATCTGAGCGAGAAGCTCTGTTTCAACCGTTGTAGCACTAGTATAACAGAGAGTCCATCTCTGGGTTTAACCACGTTTCTTTTGTTAAACTCTGTTCACGCTCGGTGTGACAGTGGGTACGGAGGTAATTTCACACCTGACCAGGCTTACAGTGCGCAGCCAAGCATCCCCAGACCTGTTCACCGGACGCCCGCTGTTGCCATGGACACGGCGGTGAAAAGCATGTACAGTCACTCCGTTAAGTGACTGTTTAACATGGAGCCGCACACAACGGTTTGACTCCCAGGCTTCCAGAATATGCCATTATCATGTGTATTCATACATGGAGAATAGAGCTATTTTATTTTATTAACTGTGGTTGAGGACACGACTGGGTCAAGTGAAGTGTTTTATGATTGAACGTATTGTATTGTTTGGGACAGAACCCCACCTCACCTCCCACACATACTCTCCAATCCATACTGTACTTCCCACTCTACACACACACGCACGCACGCACGCACGCACGCACGCACGCACGCACGCACGCACGCACGCACGCACGCACGCACGCACACACACACACACACACACACACACACACACACACACACACACACACACACACACACACACACACACACACACACACACACACACACACACACACACACACACACAAGCACTCAGGAGCCATATATGTGTTGTGTAGGGTTTGTGTTTTTGGAGATGTCACGGCATGCCACTGTGGGGCAGTAATGCATAAGGTAGGTTTGGTTAGGTTTAAAGGTAGACTCAGCAAGATGATGTAGAAAGTAAACCGTAGCACAGGAGGTTGGTGACACCTTAATTGGGGAGGACGGGCTAGTGGTAATGGCCGGAGTGGAAGGGTTTCAAATACATCAAACACATGGTTTCCAACAGTAGTAGTGGGTCAATTTCCGCAACAACCAGGAGTGTTGAAGCCAGAGGCTAAACTTCTCTGCTGTTTTGATCCTATAGCTACCATTTCGTAGTACTATGAAGCGCACCCGTGCAGATGTGTGACTGTCAGAGAAAAGTGTATCTTCTCATCTCAATGGGCGTGTTCAAGCAGATCACTTTTCTCATGTCGGAATCCATCGTTGGTAAAGCCTTTCAAAGTGTGTTGCATTCTAGGGACTTGCATCCACGTGTCAGCTGCATGAACTTGACAAAAGTAATGTGATCACATGTCAGGAAGTTTTGACTACGAGGGTTAGATACATGATCATTTACATGTTTTTTTTTATCAACAATGGCAACACTGCAATGTTGATCTATTTAGAAAATCACATTAGTGTCCGACTTTCAGCTGTCGCAGATGCACCTCCCCCGACTTCACTACTCGATTTAAGTCTAAAATGGGTTGCTTTCGCCTTACCACTTAAAAGTGAACAATAATTGGCGGTGCTGCTCGTGGCAAAGTTATCTCGCTCAGTCTACCTTTAAATGATCAAGTCAATCTCAATGTGACCTGCCAGATTCAGAATCTTGAAAACCCCAATACAAAAAAGCTTGAAAACCCCATAAAAAAAAGCTTGAAAACCCATTAAAAAAATGCCTGAAAACCCCATTAAAAAAACTAAAACGGAACATAATTCATTATGGTTTTTATTTTATTTATGTGTTGTAGTCAATTATAATAGTTTTAGTACAGTTGTTTCTTTCATTTCAGTTTAGTAAATCGTTTTCTATGATTCATTTTGGGTTTTGACCTAGATTCAGTCAACCTTTAACCGGCCATAGCCAAGACCCACACTGTTACGGTTTTCTTCTGTCAATGGAGAGGAGGACCAAAATGCAGCGTGGTTAACTTTATACATCTTTAATGAAGATGATAAAATACAAACAGTATACAAAAACAATAACCGTGAAAAACCTAAACAGCCCTATCTGGTGCAAACAAACACAGAGACAGGAACAATCACCCACAAAACACTCAAAGAATATGGCTGCCTAAATATGGTTCCCAATCAGAGACAACGGGTTATGGGATAAACACCTGCCTCTGATTGAGAACCACTCTAGGCAACCATAGACTTACCTAGACTACTTCACTAAACCACAATCCCATAACCTACAAAAAAAACCTAGACAAAACACACCACATAAATACCCATGTCACACCCTGGCCTGACCAAAATAATAAAGAAAACACAAAATACTAAGACCAGGGCGTGACACACACAGCTGATGTGTCTGAGTTGTAACTGCATTGGAGCTGTCAAATCGGTGAGCAGCTGCTCTTGGGATCATTATCATGAAGCCACACCTGTCCCACTGGTGTTAAAGTCCAGAACCAGAAAGTCTAGGCTACATAGAAATAATGACACTCCAAAATCATTAAAAATCATTAAACAAAATAATGACTATTTCTATCAGGCTAATCGAGTTGTAGATTACATCTCACAATCCAGTGTTCGAACTTAAACAAGGCTGCATGAGATTTCTCTCGATTCTGCTCTGTGCAGCCAATAGCAGTGTCCGCTTTAGGTATAATGCCAGGAGCCGCCTGTAGATTTGACAGCTGTAACGCAGTTCCACAGCCGACACGGTCAAAACAACTGCTATGTGGATGTCAGCTATAGCGGATCTGATTGGATCCTTGATTAGAGCCCTGAGTTTCAGTTTGAGTTTACTTCAATAACCTTGGCTCACATACACGGGCAAACATGTACACACACATTCACACACACACACACACTGTCACACGTACGTATCATGTAAACTTTGGCATTATTTGACACAGTATTTGCCATATTCATTCTTACCATTCGTAACATTGTGCAAAACCTTAATTGTTATGATGGCGAAGGATCAAAAGGGCCTACATTTAAATAATTCCTTCATATTTTTTGAAAGGTACCATTTCTCTGGCTGGAGAGTATAATTATGAGGATGTTGTGTTTAAAGGGACACATTTTCCCACTCTCGTTCAGGCTCATGCATATGCATATACTGTGTTCTGTAGTGGGCTAAAGCCTTTGTCCCGTTGTGTTTCTGATGACCTGAATGCAGGATGCTGTAGAGTTTTACCCACCTCTCTAAATACTCCTGTCCCACATAACCTCACTGTAATATCAGGTTGAATGATACATTGACTCAAATGCGTTTGCATCCTCCTCCTAAAGACTAAATGTGCATCCCAAATGACACCCTATTTCCTATGTAGGGAAAAGGGTGCAAATTAGAATGCAAACAACACACATCAGGAGTGAATAGTAGCAGAGCCACCCTCTGTCTGTCTGTCTGTCTGTCTGTCTGTCTGTCTGTCTGTCTGTCTGTCTGTCTGTCTGTCTGTCTGTCTGTCTGTCTGTCTGTCTGTCTGTCTGTCTGTCTGTCTGTCTGTCTGTCTGTCTGTCTGTCTGTCTGTCTGTCTGCCTGCCTGCCTGCCTGCCTGTCCTGCCTGCCTGCCTGCCTGCCTGCCTGCCTGCCTGCCTGCCTGCCTGCCTGCCTGCCTGCCTGCCTGCCTGCCTGCCTGCCTGCCTGCCTGCCTGCCTGTCTGTCTGTCTGTCTGTCTGTGTGATTATCCGTCCTGATCAAAACATCCATGGCAACCAGACAAAAATAACCATCTCAAGATAGCGGTATGGGATATGTGTGTGTCTGTGTCAGCTGTAATCTTCCGCTTCCTGCTGCTGTGCGCTGTATTGCCTATGATGGCGTTGATCAGCGGGTGGGTGGGCTCCCCGGTCGATGCTCCTCGATACAGACATTACAGGAATCAAAGGAACCAGCTACAGTTCCACCGCTGACACAGGCCAAGCCAGAGCACTACAAACGCAAAGGTAACCCATGGACATTCCTATTGCATTTCTTGGCGATCATGTTACTAATAAGGAGCAGTCGAAGGCTAATACTGCACTTAAAACATAATTTCCCTTGATTGTGATGGTGTATAGAATTAGAATGGTTTCTGAAATTGTTCAGGATAGTTTCATAACCACGGGGTGGAGAATTGTCCTTCTAATGCCCTCCTCTTGAATAGAGCACCTCGGGAGGTCATGCATCTCCTGTATAGCCCCCACTTGACTGTACAGATGTAGGATCTTAATTTGAGCCAGTTTCTGAAAGCAGGAAAATATTGAATTATGAATTATTAAGTGGATTATAAGTAAAGGACAGTTTTTTGTAGGGGTTCATATATATTGTTGTTACAGAAAAGTCTGACATTTTAAAGTGGAAATTACACTACTTCAAAGCCCTTTTTAAATCTCGAATACAATATAGGTTTGCATTTACTGCCGTGCAGGAAAATTCTTGGCAACAAAAGCGTGATTAATTTAAGATCCTACATCTGTACATGAGGAAAACAGACAGATGATTGAAGACACTGGACTATTTCCAGAAAGAGGGAAGAGGACAGCAATACCCAATAATGGTTCATGGTGCCCTGAGCTGCTACAATTTTATGTGGTGTTTGGTCAACAGTTACAGATGATTTTGTAGGTTTATGTATTCGACCCATTGGCTCAAATGGTCAGATTAAAAACAATTCTTGGCTATCTGCACACAGCGCGTCATCACATTCTAAAACCGTACTCGTGCCCATTCATACTGTGTCTCCTTCACCTTGACCTGGCCCTGTCGTGTCCCCCTACCAGGCTCCACTAGTACTGGAACACAGACACACACACACACACACACACACCACACACACACACACACTGACACAGAGGGGTCTTTTAAATATGACTTTCAGAGCCATCTCTCTAATTGTCTTGGTATAACGTTGCCTATTCCTCCACCAGGTCATACATTACTACAGCTGCAGCACAGAGAGGACAGGACAGGATACAAACAGAAGAGGGCATTGGGTCTTTTCATCATGAGTGGGAAAATTCTGCATAAAAATGAAATGTCATTTCATTTCAAACATGGCCACAACTTTGGGGAGATAATGAGAGTTCAGAAGTTGCTGGGTGACCCACCCCCCTGGACCAGTCCTCAAGGGTGTAGTGGGATGTATGAGATAATACGTATGCTGCCTCACAATCATAACCATCTGAAAACTCACTCTCTCTTTCTTTGTCTCTCTCTATATATGTCTGTCTATATTAATATAATCCAAGTTTTTCTCATAATAGTCAAATCAAATGTCTCAAAGGGGGGTGCAACTTATTAGGGAGGTATTCCTTATGTTTGGTATAGTCAGTGTCTGCTTATATATGTAAATCAATTATTGATCTGTTATGAATTAATATTCGGCTGAATGATTACAAATGGATTACCCCTTGATGACATGAGGCCTGAGGCAATTGCCTCTTCTGCCTAATGGTACACCTGCCACTGCTTTTATCTCATGTTAAATGATGATTTATAATCAGTATGTGTCATCACATTCATAACCACCTGAAAAATGATTATGATGTGTGTTCGCTGTTGTTATCTCCCAATCTGATGGATGACAAGTCAACATCAGTATTACAGTATAAACCTGGTTGTGTCTCAAGGCTGGGTACTTACTCTTTCTTGTTCCTGCAATTCCATTCCAATAGAAAAGTGCCATTGGAACAGCATAACCAGCACGGCCAATCAAATGAAAATCCTTTTATCAAAATCATACAAACCCTAAGTGACAAAACAGTAGTTATATTGTGGAACGTACGTGTCAAGCATATGGGAAATTGGGAAATTATGGGAAATTGGTCCAGATTAGTTTGTGCAGAGAAAGCAGCAACTGTCTGTGAGAGAAGTGGCGCGAGACCATTTCTGATTTCCCCTGAATTACTTTCTTCTCACCCAGGGTTCTCAGGGAGGGTTTGCGATGGCCAGTTATATTGAAGGGACAGACGGGTGAAATTTGATTTGGGCTTTGTTCCTCTGCCCACCGCATACGTACGCCAATCGCTAATTTATCTCTCTAAATCCTAACCCACACACTGGTTCCTGTAGAAAGCCCGGAGACCTTTCCCTAACATGATCCCCCCCGCACCGCTTTGAACAGACTTAATTCCCAACCTTGGAGTTGTACACGTCTTCAACGCACACACCAAGAGGGAGGCTCTGGACGGATTAACCTTTTTGGAGTCTATGGTGATTTGTTGCCCTTTTCTCCGTTTTTCTTCTTTCCGTTTTAATATGGAGGAAAGACTGAGTAAATTCTATCCTCTCTGTCAATAAAGCATACAGTTTGTCCTCTCATCATCCCCTTTTTCCTCTAGACAGACAAGACACAAATCCCTTCAGACTAACACCGGTTTGCCAGTTATTCTTTCAGTCTTTTGACTATGGTTAGAGAAATTATTGACAAGCTGTCAGTTTGACTTCTTACAAAATCCCAAAATGTAGGAGGGGAGTATCATTATGAAATAACCAACCTGGCATTCTTTTACATCTTTGATGCCGTGAGCTGGAGACTCTGATCCTCTATAATACACATTTCATTATAGGATTAATCCTCTGTAAATGCAGGTGCATGGTGTTGTGTGGCTTCCTTCCTCCTGTGCTGCCTTCATGTTGTTATAATTAGAAGGTTTTGTGGAGAGACGCTAGGCCACCAGAGTAGCCAGGTCACTCAAGATCCACTTCGAAATTCGACGTCCGTCCAGGTCCCCAGGACGTCGGAGATGCCTTTAAAATCACTCGGGGCAACGGTGAGCGTTATTACCATCAAGTAGGAATGGGTTTTGCAAGGGAACTGTGGAAGAGGATGGAGGATGGGTGTCATTTTTGCTGTGTGTTTTTTCCCCCTATCCCAAACCTTAACCCTTAAAGGGGAATGGAAACACTTTAGGTAGTAAATCTAAGTAAAGAGATGTATTCAATCCACTAATACCAAACATGTGCATTTAACATAAAAACCTCTCTATATTTGGTCAGTGCCATTTTAAATTGCCATAGTGACGACTGACGCCATTTCTGGCAGGCATCAGCAAATTGTCTGTGGGCGAGTGAATCGAAGAGAGTGAGGTTAGGAGCGGACAACGGAGATGGCGACAACAAGTAGTAATCCCTCGGGAAACTACCATCGACTGCCCAAGGAACCACAACTTTTGAAGAAGTGGCTGCATGTCCTGAAGAGGAAGAACGTGCCAGCTCGAAAAAGCAGGACCTGCAGACAGCACTTCGCGGAGGCAGACTTTGTGATGAAGGGCACTTTCGATACGGCAACCGGGAGTTTCCGAATGGAAAGGAGTCATAGGTCTAAGTTGAAGCCTTGTGCCTCCGTTTGAAATGTAGAGGGTTATGGTGTAGGGGTTAACGACTGAAGATCATCAACATCGCTGACTTTGGAGTCAAGCAAAAGCGACTGAACGAACGAGGCGACGCCTGTCAATGCAATGGAGCCTGTGGTAATGTTAACCGGTCATGACTGTTGTTGACTAGGCTAGCGTTTAGACACCGGACAACTGTGTTGCATCTCTAGTTGAAGGTAACTAGCTAATTGCGTCTGAAGTGTTTTGTGTAAAACCCGCCAGCAAATAACGTTAGCAAACTGCATCTAAAATTGCAACACAGTTTCTCCATGTACCCCTGTTATTATGTAGTTACTGTAGCTAGCTTCCACCTCAGATAGTCAAGTACTGTAATACATTTTGTTGACAGATTTTTTTGTTGTAATGTTTTGTTAGTTCCACCTCATTCAGCTAGACTGAAGTTGACATAGCTAATATTTGCTGAAAAATAATTGTCCCTATATTTGCTGTGTGTGTGTGTGTGTGTTTTTGTGTGTGTTGACAAAGCATACAAAACAGGTAGCTTGTTAATCCCAACTGATATATTTGGGTTCAGTTGTCTTAACATCTTGGTGACAGGGGTCAGTATTTTCACGTCCGGATGAAATGCATGTCCAAATTCAACTTTCTGCTACTCATCCCCAGAAGATAAGATATGCATATTATTAGTAGATTTGGATAGATAACACTCTGACATTTCTAAACCTGTTTGAATCATGTCTGTGAGTATAACATAACTTCTTTAGCAGGTCACTGCTAAAAAGAGAGGTCACTCTCTTTTCAATGGGTTTTCATTGGGAATCCAGATTTTCAGGGACCTTCTTGCAGTTCCTATCGCTTCCACTGAATGTCAACAGTCTTTAGAAATTGGTTGAGGTTATTCCTTTGTGTAATGAAGAAGTACGGCCATCTTGAACGAGGGTCACTTGAAGTGTACTGTTAGATAGAGGCGCTTGACCAGAAAGCTAGCTACAGTTTGTTTTCCTCCTGTATTGAACACAGATCAAGCCGTCTTCAATTGTATCGATTATTTACGTTAAAAAATACCTAAAGTTGTATTAAAAAAGTACTTTGAAATGTTTTGGCAAAGTTTACAGGTAACTTTTAAGATATTTTGTAGTCACGTTGCGCAAGTTGGAACCGGAGTTTTTCTGGATCAAACGCGCCAAATAAATGGACATTTTGGATATATATCGACGGAATTAATCGAACAAAAGGACCATTTGTGATGTTTATGGGACATATTGGAGTGCCAACAAAAGAAGCTCGTCAAAGGTAAGGCATGTTTTATATGTTTTATTTCTGCGTTTTGGTCTCGCCTGCAGGGTTGAAATATGGTTTCTCTCTTTCTTTACGGAGGTGCTATCCTCAGATAATGTCATCATTTGCTTTCGCCGAAAAGCCTTTTTGAAATCTGACATGTTGGCTGGATTCACAAAACGTGTAGCTTTAATTTGCTCTCTTGCATGTGTGATTTAATGAAAGTTAGATTTTTATAGTAATTTATTTGAATTCGGCGCTCTGCATTTTCCCCGGCTTTTCTCTAGCGTCCCACATATCCCAGAGAGGTTAACAAAATGTTTGTGTGTTTTCAGGATGACATTTTCATCTCCAGAAAATGTTTTCATCCCTTGGGAGACTGTGCAGGAGGCAGAGGAGGTACAGTACATGCAAGTCCATGTTATTTCTACGGCTGTTGTTTATTTCAAGTATATGCAGTGATTCTTGAATATAACTATAGCCTAATAGTTGCCTTAACTGTTTTCTACCAACAGGAAAGAACGATTAGTACAGCATGCCAAAACTGACACCTGGGTTCCAGAGTGTTCCTGTGCTGAGGTGGAGAAGAGGTCCACAGGGACCATCACTAAAGAGCTCGGGGCCCAGCTAGATTGAGCTAACGACCATCAGTATACAACTGAGTCCTGCCCCTATACACCAAATATGTAGCTGACGGAGAGTGAGATCACTGAAGACCATAACTCGCTGTATGAACCTGAGAGTTCAGAATCACAATCATCACAGTGCGAACCAAGATATACTATGGATCACTCTGGGGGAGCTGGCTGGTGTTCCGAAAATGGTGTATCTTTGAATTCAACAGCGAATTCAAAGATACGAATCAGAGTGGAATTGCTTTTACACAGATTTTTTTTACCAGTTTCAAACGGATGTTCTACTTTGTCCCAGTCCTGCTGTTTTGAGACGCCGTACACCTCGTCCAATTCTCCCTTGTGCCCATTGGATGAACTAGCGATAAACTGCCTGTATGCTCCGTAAACAAAATCATAAGAAGAGTTAGTCTGATACCGAAACTAAATCACAATGTATGTATAATTTATAATTCTAACCATTATTGGTTAGAATGAGATTTCATGAATCATGATGCTGTCTGCGATTCCAACTCCGGTCGTCTAATCTCAAGGTCAATGTGTTACCATCGCACTAAACAACGTTATAGGATACTAATTGTATATATTGAGCACCTATCCACTACTGATATTAACCTTAAACAATTTATAATCAAGCAACATTTAACCAAATATTTAACTGCATATCAGCTGCTGACTGGTTGAGCAACCTCTTCTGCCAGGACACGTCCAATAAATACATCACCATCCAGAAAGACTGACAGGAACCTCTGACTGGATGTATTACATCACCATCTAGACAGACTGACAGGAACCTCTGACTGGATGTATTACATCACCATCCAGACAGACTGACAGGAACCTCTGACTGGATGTAATACATCACCATCCAGACAGACTGACAGGAACCTCTGACTGGATGTATTACATCACCATCCAGACAGACTGACAGGAACCTCTGACTGGATGTATTACATCACCATCCAGACAGACTGACAGGAACCTCTGACTGGATGTAATACATCACCATCCAGACAGACTGACAGGAACCTCTGACTGGATGTAATACAGTCACCATCCAGACAGACTGACAGGAACCTCTGACTGGATGTATTACATCACCATCCAGACAGACTGACAGGAACCTCTGACTGGATGTATTACATCACCATCCAGACAGACTGACAGGAACCTCTGACCTGGATGTATTACATCACCATCCAGGCAGACTGACAGGAACCTCTGACTGGATGTAATACATCACCATCCAGACAGACCGACAGGAACCTCTGACCTGGATGTATTACATCACCATCCAGACAGACTGACAGGAACCTCTGACTGGATGTATTACATCACCATCCAGACAGACTGACAGGAACCTCTGACCTGGATGTATTACATCACCATCCAGGCAGACTGACGGGAACCTCTGACTGGATGTATTACATCACCATCCAGACAGACCGACAGGAACCTCTGACCTGGATGTATTACATCACCATCCAGACAGACTGACGGGAACCTCTGACTGGATGTATTACATCACCATCCAGACAGACTGACAGGAACCTCTGACCTGGATGTAATACATCACCATCCAGACAGACTGACAGGAACCTCTGACTGGATGTATTACATCACCATCCAGACAGACCGACAGGAACCTCTGACCTGGATGTATTACATCACCATCCAGACAGACTGACAGCAACCTCTGACTGGATGTATTACATCACCATCCAGACAGACTGACGGGAACCTCTGACAGACTGACGGGAACCTCTGACTGGATGTATTACATCACCATCCAGACAGACTGACGGGAACCTCTGACTGGATGTATTACATCACCATCCAGACAGACTGACAGGAACCTCTGACTGGATGTATTACATCACCATCCAGACAGACTGACGGGAAACTCTGACTGGATGTATTACATCACCATCCAGACAGACTGACAGGAACCTCTGACTGGATGTATTACATCACCATCCAGACAGACTGACGGGAACCTCTGACTGGATGTATTACATCACCATCCAGACAGACTGACAAGAACCTCTGACTGGATGTAATACAGTCACCATCCAGACAGACTGACAGGAACCTCTGACCTGGATGTAATACATCACCATCCAGACAGACTGACGGGAACCTCTGACTGGATGTATTACATCACCATCCAGACAGACTGACAGGAACCTCTTACTGGATGTATTACATCACCATCCAGACAGACTGACAGGAACCTCTGACCTGGATGTAATACATCACCATCCAGACAGACTGACGGGAACCTCTGACTGGATGTAATACATCACCATCCAGTCAGACTGACGGGAACATCTGACTGGATGTAATACATCACCATCCAGACAGACTGACGGGAACCTCTGACTGGATGTAATGCATCACCATCCAGACAGACTGACGGGAACCTCTGACTGGATGTATTACATCACCATCTAGACAGACTGACAGGAACCTCTGACTGGATGTATTACATCACCATCCGCTGGGATTTTGTGCTTTATCACCACCATCTCTCTACAACACCCACACTCCGACTCTAGCCATTATCCGGCAGCATCCCCACTCACACCAGTTAGTGTTTGGCTACGCCGACCCTCTAGCTGAGGTGTTTCAGGCGGCCTGTCTGTGTAGCTACTGCTACTAGAGCGAACTCTTTGAACTGAGGCAACGATCGACTCAAACATTAACAGCTTCAGTAGGTTTATTGGCTCCCTAGTAAACATTATTTCATTCTCTGTAATAAACTAATTCTCAGACTCGGAGCTACTCTGTAAATTCAGCCATTTTTGTTTGAAAATGTTCTCTCCTGCCAGTGATGCAACATTGCCAATATGGTGATTTACACTTACAGTCAGGGGGCGTTCTAAATCCCAGTGTTTTGGAATGAATGCCTTAACTTAACCATGGAATTATTTTAGTTTTAAGACTATTCCAAACATGAACCATTTGGAATGAATGCCTAAACTTAATGGAAACAGGTTTTCTGTTCTATGTCAAGGAGAAACAAATCTACACAAATGTAACCCCTTTCATACTTCTATACATTTTTTCAACCGGTTACCTTCAGGCAAGTCCAGTGACACTTGTTGGGGTCGTAGAACAAAACGGAGAACACTATAGTATGCACGACAGCCTCATCTTTCCACAGAGCCTCATCTTTCCATATTCATCTGTTGGCAAAACCGTTACAGACATTTTAGTGAGAAGATTTTCGGGATGTCTGACCAACAGAGCTGTAGCTCTGCCACTTTCCACATCAGATGCGGAAGACCGACATCGGAGGATGTGGCAGATTGAGATGCAGCCCGTGCAGAAAACATATATCTCTAGCTTAGAACAGGGATTTTTAAGATTGTTTTAATGATTACGTTAATTAGATTGACACACAGGTGCATCAATTGACTCTCGGTAGTTTTGAACTTTCAAAATGCGACGTATACGGACAAACGTCGCATTCTGCAGTAAATCTGTGAGAGCTTGTTGACCGGGGACTCCTCAGAGACGTAGCAGCAGGTCATTTCTACACATGTCACGTTTTTATTTGACCCCATTTGCTTAGTGATGTCAAGGAAGTAATAATTGCCTAAGTCGTGAGTTCTTTTAGTTCCTACCACTTTAACAGTAGGTACACACATGAAGTGACGCACATACTTTTAACAGCCTCACCCGCAACAGAATCAGAAAAAAAGCCCGGTAAAAAAGGAAAAGAATTATAGGAAAGGAAACGGCTCAAAAAAGAAGCATGCCTTTGTACTTACACGTGGAACAAGATGTTTCTCCAAAGGACGTTCAAATTGCTATCTACAAAAATGAAATATAACAGTTTCAAACACACTTGACAGTGAAAAGTCACACAACACATATCCTAATTAGAAGGAACAAAAAAAAATCCAGACATTTTAATATTTTAAAACCCCGGCAGGCGGTACATTGTTAGACAAACGGGGTGTCATTGTGTTGATTTTTTCCCCGTGCTCTCTTTCCTTTTTCCACAGGTTTATTTATTTATTTCGGGCTCCTGCGGTGCGTTTTAACAAGGCTGTCGCTCTTTGAAGAGTTGGCCCGTCACATGGGATCAGCTGAACTCTGTGAGCCAACACTCCCCACAGAATTATTGTGACTTAAGAGAAGATTCAACACACACACACACAGAGACACACAAGCAAGCACATACATAAACATTTGCATACACACTCAAAGCTCCCCCCCCCCCACACACACACACACAAATACACACGCCAGGAGGTAGAGTCATTAGAATAGGAAATGCATGAAAGGTGTGTATGTATGAGAGATGCCTCTCATTCCACTTTATGTAAAGATGCTTTGCCCTACAGTGTAAAGAACATGCATTGTAAATATGAAGATCTAGACTGTGTGTTATCCAGGATTAAACCCACTCATTGTATAATACAGTTATAACTCACAGGCTAGATCCTCATTTTTACAACACATGTTGTAAGGGTATGATGTTGAAATGTCTATTCAATATTCCATCTGACTGCGCAATCCACTGTCTCATCAGCCCAGCCAGGCAATTTATAAACTTGATATCCACCGTAAAAAGCATTAAGACATTATCTCCCATTTATTTTAGGGACTAGCATTTGGCTTTGAACAGCAGAGATTTGTATAAACCTTGCTGTCTGTCTCTCTGACATTTGCAACATTGTTTCAATATTGAAATTCGAACTCCAGCTGTCCCATAGTAGGCCTAATGAGCGTGTCGGGAGTTGGAATGAGACAGGCAGTCTGGCAGCTTTTCTCAGCCAGTCGAAATCATGAATCAGCATCATTTTTATGGATATATACAAAGAAATGCCAATAGAAAAACATGACATGCAGCTGTCATTCCAGCTTCAGTTTCAAGTGATTGTGTTAGCTGTGTAGTTGGCTACTCGTCTGAACAGTGTGCTGGCGAGAGAGAAAATGTTCTATGCCAGGCGAAATCGAGCATCATTGTTATGGATGTACTGTATCCCCAAAAATGCACTAGAAAACAGCTAAAACAAATGCAAATGCATATACTTTGCTGTTATTCTGGCTGCACTGTTTGCTGTGACTGTGTTAGCAGATGTTGGCTAGTTAGCAAGCAAGTGATAAGAATGTTGCCAGCCATCATGGCAACAGAACATTTTGAACGAACGACTTCGTCACATCCATATATTTACAACAAAAAGACTGGGTCGCGTCTCAGGCAACCGAACCGATAGAAAGAACGACCAGCCAGCTTGGGTAGCAACCCTAGATTTGTGTAAGGACTATATCTAGTTGAAGGATGAAATAGCATGAATAAATAAATCAAAATAATGTGAAAATATGTCAACCATTATTTGAAAATGTTGGTAACCCGTTGTATAAAAGTTACAATGCCCACGAAGCCGGTGTTTGGAGGATATATTGAAGTTCTTTGAGAGACTAGTCAAGGATCATATCACCTTCACCTACCTGATACCCTAGACCAGGGGTGTCAAAGTCAAATGGACGGAGGGCCAAATAAAAAAATCAGCTACAAGACGAGGGCCGGACTGTTCGAATGTTCATTGAAAAATTTTTAAATGACGCATATAGTCTAGTGAACCTAATTGAACCTACTGAAAACCTAACAAATATATTACAATATGATCAGATAAATAAAGCAATATTTTCTTATGGCTCTGTCAGTAATCTTTAATTTTCAACAGACACAAAAGACAAATTTCCTTTATATAAATATCCCCATAACATGAACATTAAATGAAAGAAACCGGTATTCAAGGCACCATCAGTAGACTATATTTTCTATTTTAGCAAAAGTGGGCTAAATTTACTTCAAAGAAAAAACAATAATAGCAATTTTCTATCATCCACTCAACTGAAATATTTTTAAAATATAATTGGATTGAAATACAAAAAAATAAAGTGCAAAAATCTATTAATCAAAAACAACACTTTGTTTAAGGAGAAGTAACATGCAGTGAAAACAAATATTAAATTTTAACTTTTAAACTTGAACTGAGTAAAAACTCTAAATATGTGATTGCACAGTAATGTTCACTTGTTTGAGGTTGAGGGTGATACTTGGTGGTGTCCCATCTTTTCCACAAGTTCATCAATGTTCGGGGTAAGGCTCTGAGCTGAAGAAATCCTCAGAATTGAGTGGAGGTGTTCAGCAGTAAGTCGACTTCTGTGTGATGTTTTGTTCAGGTTCATCAAAGAAAACAGTTGTTCACACAGGTATGTGCTGCCAAACATAGACAACGTTTGAGCAGCCTGGATGCGCAGCTGGGGCATTGTGCCGGGGAGGAAACGGGCGAACTCCGCAGCACCCACTGCCGCATATTTTGCCCTCAGTGCATCATTGCATTGGAGGTCAATCAACTCCATTTGGAGGTTTGGTGGTGAGCTTTCCACGTCAACAGCAAATGGGTTACCGAGCAGTTCCAACCTGCTTTTTTGTGCTTCAAAGTCAGCAAATCGGCGTCGAAAGTCAGCGGCAAGCATACCTATTTTATCAGCCAACTGTGTGCTCGGGAACGCACTGGTAGAGAGCTTCTCTTTCATGGTCTGGCAGCTGGGAAAGTGGCTCAAATTTTCTTTCCGCATCTGCGTCTCCCACAGAGTCAGTTTGGTTTTAAATGCCTTCACTGTACTGTACATATCAGAGATGACACGATCCCGACCCTGCAGCTGCAAGTTTATTGCATTCAGATGACTCGTAATGTCACACAGAAAAGCCATTTCACACAGAAACATTTCGTCTCGGAGTTGTGTTGTGTCTTTCCCTTTGCTGTCCAAGAACAGACAAATCTCCTCACGAAGCTCGAAACATCTTTGAAGCACCTTTCCCTGGCTTAGCCATCGCACCTCTGTGTGATAAGGCAAATCACCATGCTCCGTTTCTAACTCCGTCAGAAATGCCTTGAACTGGCGGTGATTCAAACCTTTGGCTCTGATAAAGTTAACTGTGCGCGTGATGATGCTCATTACATGCTCCATTTTCAAGGCTTTACCGCACAACGCTTCCTGGTGTATGATACAATGATAAGCTGTCAGCTCACCTGTCGCGTTTTCCTCTTGCATCTTTTCCCGTATCTTCGCCACCAGTCCGCTCCTGTGTCCACACATCGCAGGTGCTCCGTCGGTTGTCAAACCCACGAGTTTTTCCCAAGGCAGCTCCATCTCATTTACACATCTTGACACCTCTTCATACAAATCATGCCCCGTAGTTGTGCCATGCATAGGACGTAAAGCCAAAAACTCCTCTGTCACGCTTAGGTTGGAGTCCACTCCGCGGATGAAAATTGACAACTGGGCAATGTCAGAAATGTCGGTGCTCTCATCCACAGCCAAGGAATATGCAATAAAATCTTTTCCCTTTTTCACAAGCTGCTCTTTTAGATTGATGGACAACTGGTCTACTCTCTCGGCAATGGTGTTTCTGCTCAGACTCACATTTAAAAAGAGTTGCCTTTTTTCTGGGCAAACTTCGTCACAAACTTTAATCATGCAGTTTTTGATGAAATCCCCCTCCGTAAATGGCCGGGCTGATTTAGCGATCTCTTCTGCCAAAATAAAACTGGCCTTGACAGCAGCCTGGCCTTGTGATTTGGCTTTTTTGAACAGAGCCTGTCGAGATTTGAGGCCTCGTTTTAATTCCTCTGCCTTTTGTAGCCTTTGTTCCATGTCCATATTCTTGTTTTTGTCCGCGTGTTTCGTTTCATAATGTCGTCTCAGATTATACTCTTTCAGTACCGCCACACTTTCTCCACACAGAAGACACACAGGTTTTCCAGCTACCTTCGTGAACATATACTCCGACTCCCACCTTGTTTGAAACCCCCGGTTCTCAGTATCCACCTTCCGTTTTGCCATTTTTGATGGGTATCTGAAAGTTAATTTTACTGTGATGCTGACGACTGCTGTGCCAATAAATATTGAAATGAAGCAGCCTACTGCTCGGTGCGTCACCTTTGCATTGTGGGAAATGTAGTATTGGTGCGTGTAAAAGATCTGCGGGCTGCCGGCTTGCTGCGGGCCGGTTCTAATAATAAATCAAGATCATCCCAGGGGCCGTAAAAAACCTTCTTGCGGGCCGGATGTGGCCCGCGGGCCTTGACTCTGACATATGTGCCCTAGACCCACTCCAATTTGCTTACTTCCCCAATAGGTCCACAGACGACGCAATCTCCATCACACTGGACACTGCCCTATCCCATCTGGACAAAATAAATACCTATGCAAGAATGCTGTTTATTGACTACAGCTCAGCATTTAACACCATAGTACACTCCAAACTCGTCATTAAGTCCGAGACCATGGGTCTCGACCCCGTCCTGTGCAACTGGGTCCTGGACTCCCTGATCTGCCGCCAAAAGGTGGTGAGAGTAGGAAACAACATCTCCACCCCGCTGATCCTCAACACTGGGGCCCCACAAGGGTGCGTTCCCAACCCTCTCCTGTACTCCCTGTTCACCCATGACTGCGTGGCCAAGCACGCCTCCAACTCAATCATCAAGTTTGCAGACGACACTACAGTGGTAGGCTTGATTACCAACAACAATGAGACAGCCAGGGAAGAGAGGGCCCTCGGAGTATGGTGTCAGGAAAATAACCTCTCAGGCCAAAAAGGACAACAAGGACAACAACAACCCGAGCCACTACCTGTTCCGATTTGGCCACAACCCCTAATGCTTCACTCAGTGAGCTGTTGGTCTGTCAGCCTGTCTGTCTCCATGTCAGCGTGTCTCATTAGACAGAACAGCAGCAGAGCCATGTCTGATCATCATTATGTTTGACCTGAAGGGTCCTGCCTCAGTTAGAAAGGGCAACGACTCTACCCCCATTCACCAAAAACAGGAATACTAAGAGACGTTTCATGACGTGGCCCCAACTCATTTGTCTGAGATTTTAAACATCATTATTTTTCATTTCAGTAATCAACTATGAGTCTTGTCCAAAGGGCCTTGATTCAATTGAACCCACGTTGCAGTGTTCACACACTAGGATACAAACAGCTTTTGAAATGTAGTTTCTATTGCACTTGTCTACATGTTTATTGCACATACACTCGTACTTGTCTTTTCTTAATAGCGCTGATCTCACTGTGTGATCCAGTCCATGAGCAGGGTCTTATTTACATCGCTCCATTACTCAGATGGTGCTATGTAATATTAATGGAGACTCATATTAGTTGGGGAATGTCTGATTTCCCTTAACAGTCCTAATAGTTTCCTTCACACTAATGGCGAATCAGGGGCTAAAACAATCATCCTGCACCATGCGTTATAACTATAGAGAACCTTTAGCCACGCAGCATAGATCATACAATCCCTCCCTGTCTTCGTCTCTGTGGGTTTGACTGAGTATATAGAGTCTACTGTACTGTATGTGTACCTATTTTGAACCCTTCAGAAAGTAAACTATATAAAGCAACTTGTTGAAAAGACAAAGTGGAGAAAGCAGAATACCCATTTGATACATCGAGTGGCTAAAATTGCCTATGCGATGAAAACTTCTGCTCCTTCAGTCAGCAGTTTTATCCCAGAAAGCTATTTCCGTCAACAGTATTTTATCCTATCAGCTTTTGTGTCTGCCGTTGACTCTGCCTCTGTGTGAATATACTGGTCCCCAAGGTCAATGCTACGGTATGACGTTCCTCTGCTGTTCAGCACTAGTACGCTAATCTTTGTATCACCATGTGACTTCATGCAGGGTTCCATTGCTTGCTTCACATATGGCAACCCTAAAGGTTCTTCATAGAACCCTTTTTGTAGGGTTCTTTGATCAGAAACCCAGGGCCCGGTTGCATTGGTTGGTCATAACTGGGTCGTAACATGACGTCCAATGGAAAATGCACTTTATGCCGGACCTAAATACATCTAGTATGTTCTACGCCTAGTAGAGAGCAGGTGTGCGGTGTTAAAGTCTGGGACAATCTTCATCATTTTCAAAAGGATGTGGGTTTCATGTTCGTATTCAACCAACTTTATTCATGCTACACGAAAGCACGCCAAATGTACCTGATCAGTGATCGATTAGCAAACAAATAGATGAGCCACCCCCTCCACTTCTTCGCCCGGCATGATATCAAATATACAGATGGAGATTCAAAGAAAGATATTCACATTGGTTGATTATCAGACAAGTCAAGGTCTTGTAGCCTATAGTCCATAGGGATTGTATGGAGGGCTTGTATATAGGCCACCTGTTACGCACGCCTCTGTGAAGAGGGAACGCAACACCCTGCTACAACTCAACTGCCCGTGAAGTGAAAGAGGTATGAGACTGTAGGTGCGAGTAAGGATGACAAAAGGCAGAGAATTGCACCGTTTACAAGGAATTTATTCCGTCACGCTGTCATTTTGGGGAAAAGGGGTCTGGACGGAACCAAAGCAAAGAAAGTAAATATCAAAGCCCCCTCTCCTACCTTACCTGCCTCCCCACTACTTACCTAACTTAGCACCACCTGGTGCGCTAACCAAAATACAGGGGGTGGTCCGCCCAGGTCTTACCTAGTGTGCCTAGACAGTGAATATACTACAGGTATGCCCACGGGCCTCTTGCCTAAGCACTCCCTAGGTGCCTTCCCCTTCCCCCCTGGGAACAAATGAAACAGAATATTATAAACAATTTCACAAACACACTGAGAAACACAGGACATCAAATATGCTCCAACTGAGCAACAAACTCACACAGAACATACCAAAGCTGCTCCCATCTACAACTAACCTAGTACATACCAACTGCCTGAGAAACAACCAACATATGCTATAACCCTCAGCCATCAGCCTCCTCTCTCAGCAATCATCTCCTTCTGAGCAACAGAACACTGGTTGATATAGCTTCAGCAGGAGTTGGAATTTGAAGACAGCAACGTCCTGACGAGGGGGCGGGGTCAGCTCTCCACTCATCAATGGGGGCCGACAAATCAGCTGCTTGGGGAGAATTTCAGGAAACCATCTCCTGAAACACACACTCAAATACACAAACTACCACACAGAAACTGGGGAACGTAACACTACCGTTGGGATAGCTAGGCTACGCGAGTGAAGAGCAAAATAATCCACTTTTTATACTAGGCTACATAACATGCCAGCAGAATGTTCTTAACAGTGGCAATACAGTGCATTCGGCAATACAAGTATTCAGACCCCTTGACACTCTCCACATTTTGTTACATTACAGCCTAATTATTTCCAAATGTATTAAAAATAAAAGTATTCAGACCCTTTACTCAGTACTTTGTTGAAGCACCGTTGGCAGCGATTACAGCCTCAAGTTTTCTTGGGTATGACGCTACAAGTTTGGCACACATATATTTGGGGAGTTTATCCCATTCTTCTATGAAGATCCTCTCAAGCTCTGTCAGGTTGGATGGGGAGCGTCACTGCACAGCTATTATTAGTGCCTCCAGACATGTTCGATCGGGTTCAAGTCCAGGCTCTTGCATTGTCTTGGCTGTGTGCTTATGGTCGTTGTCCTGTTGGAAGGTGAACCTTCGCCCCAATCTGAGGTCCTGAGAGCTCTGTTGGCAAACTCCAAGCAGGCTGTAATGTGTGTTTTACTTAGGAGTGGTTTCCTTCTGGCCACTCGAGGATAAATCAAATCAAATTCATTTAAATAGCCCTTCGTACATCAGCTGATATCTCAAAGTGCTGTACAAAAACCCAACCTAAAACCTCAAACAGCAAGCAATGCAGGTGTAGAAGCACTGTGGCTCGGAAAAACTTCCTAGAAAGGCCAAAACCTAGGAAGAAACCTAGAGAGGAACCAGGCTATGAGGGGTGGCCAGTCCTCTTCTGGCTGTGCCAGGTGGAGATTATAACAGAACATGGCCAAGATGTTCAAATGTTCATAAATGACCAGCATGGTCAAATAATAATAATCACAGGCAGAACAGTTGAAACTGGAGCAGCAGCACGGCCAGGTTGGACTGAGGAGTCATCATGCCAGGTAGTCCTGAGGCATGGTCCTAGGGCTCAGGTCCTCCGGGAGAGAGAAAGAAAGAGAGAATTAGAGAGAGCATACTTAAATTCACACAGGACACCGGATAAGACAGGAGAAGTACTCCAGATATAACAAACTGACCCTAGCCCCCCGACACATAAACTACTGCAGCATAAATACTGGAGGCTGAGACAGGAGGGGTCAGGAGACACTATGGCCCCATCCGATTATACCCCCGGACAGGGCCAAACAGGAAGGATATAACCCCGCCCACTTTGCCAAAGCACAGCCCCCACACCACTAGAGGGATATCTTCAACCACCAACTTACCATCCTGAGACAAGGCCGAGTATAGCCCACAAAGATCTCCGCCACAGGACCAAATCAGAGAGATAGGTAGGAGCAAGCCCATGTAATGCTTTGTAGGTTGCAAGTAAAACCTTGAAATCAGCCCTTGCCTTGACAGGAAGCCAGTGTAGGGAGGCTAGCACTGGAGTAATATGATCAAGTTTATTGGTTCTAGTCAGGATTCTAGCAGCCGTATTTAGCACTAACAGAAGTTTATTTAGTGCTTTATCCGGGTAGATGGAAAGTAGCGCATTGCAGTAGTCTAACCTAGAAGTAACAAAAGCATGGATACATTTTTCTGCATCATTTTTGGGCAGAAAGTTTCAGATTTTTGCAATGTTATGTAGATGGAAAAAAAGCTGTCCTTGAAACATTCTGGATATGTTCGTCAAAAGAGAGATCAGGGTCCAGAGTAATGCCGAGGTCCTTCACAGTTTTATTTGTGAAAGGCCTGATTGGTGGAGTGCTGCATAGATGGTTGTCTTTCTGGAAGATTCTCCAGCTGTATCCACTGAAATAACGGTGGGCACGCGAGGTTCAAGGCTCAAGGGCAGGGGGCACAGGATGGGCCGCAGAGCCGCGCACAGAAGACAGACCTAGCCCACGAATTTGGAGGGCAGATATTATTAAATATTAGAGCATTAGACCTCTCACTTAAGGCGTCACTCAAAAGTTATACTTAAATCCTAACTGGATCAACAAAAAATTTAATGAAGTGCACACATTTGTAAATCCGAAACTCTAAAAGTAATTGGAAAGGTAGTTACTAATTAATTGTGACATTGTGGTTACAATAAAGATGTAAACAAGATGCTGTGTTTTTTTATTTACAGTAGTGATGGACAGCTGGTGGCATTTTGAAAACAAGTTTTCAAAAATGTGTAGCCCAATTAGCAGGACAATAGACACTTTATAGCCCGGCTACCGTAGGTGTGAAAGTCACACCTTTCCAGTACTCCCCATCCCGCCCCATACTCCATCCTTCAGTTACCATTCAAAAACAAGCAGTTGATATTTTTCTTTAATGACATCGCGACCAAAGAGAACAGACAAAATGGACATCGTTTTCATCAAGCCAGCTTCTTTCTATGGTGCTACCCGTTCCAGGGTTAGGACCGTAACCACGAGAGGACTTGATAATGAGCCGGAGCTGAGAGGATCACCAAAACTACAAATATTTTGGTTTCAGTGCATTTAAAAAAAAAAATGTATATTGCCTATCAATATGTAAGCATACTGTGTAATAAAATCTATAATTAAATAAAGGTTAAATAAAACAATAAACACTTTTTTTATTGTGTACTAAAAAACATGAATGTGTTTTTGCAGAGCATACAACCATGCTGACAACCATCCGTGGAGATTAGTGGACAAAGGGCTGGACAACGGGCCACACCGAAAAAACGTATGGTTGCCAAGAAAGTGGTTAGTTTTGATAGATTCCTAAAATGTGTTCGCAGCATTTGTCTGTTGGAGTCACTTTTAATTCTCAACTGATCTACCGTTTCTATCATAGGCCACTGTAATCGATGGGGCTCAGGGCGGTACCATTCTGCTCATCTGATGAAGGTGCACATGAATCAGATTCAAACTTTGAAGACCGACATCGAGTCATTGAAGGCAGAACAGCAGAAAGAGAAACATTATCTGAGGCCAGAGATACTGGCGACAGCTGATGCAGTGGTCCAGAGCCAGGCGGCATTGGCGGAGAGTCAGGCGGAGATTGACACGTTGAAGAGGGCGAGGAACGAGATGGAGTCATGATCCATGCCAGCACACCTGTGAGCTCTGGAACTCCACCTCCGACAGGCAGAGTCAACAAACCTGGCGGGTTCATCAGGTCATCAGGTTCAGGTTCACCAGGTTCACCCTGACATTTCCATTCCTCTTATGACAACAGAACTTGACCAACTGCTCACCAGGCACAGCAAGGGCTGTCCGGACCATTATGTTGTTCTACTATAGCGTAATAAACAAATGCAGGTGGCTTATATCTTCAAAATGCTTTAAATGCTTTATTATCCAAATGTAAAAGCATATACTGTACAGTACTGTATTTCTTCATCAGCATCTTTATGCTTTCATTAATAAATTAATGATAAAAATACTTTCAAAATGTAGATGTTTATTTAGTTACGAATTACTACAGGAATAAATATCACTGAATTACAGAAATATTGCAACAAAGTTGTCTAATGAAGGCAAGGAAATTGTTGCATACTAAAAAAAAACTATTTCAAACACACGGTCACGTTGTACAGCACCATTATGGCCATTAGTATGTAGCTGGACAATAGACTTCCTAGAAGGAGGGTAGGGGGATAATTTAATTGTCAAATGTATTTCTTAGTTAGGTCGGCAGTTTCACAACCGGCCGTGATTGGTTGCAATTTCAGTTTAATTCACCAGAAAAGACAAAACAAATAATACAACAAAAAGTATTATTATTATTTTTATTATTTATTACATCTGACGGTGATTGTGAGTCCCATAGGGCAGCGCACAATTGTCCCAGCATTTCTCTCCCTCTAAAAACACAATTGGCCATTACAAATATTATTTTAGCCTTTATTCAGATTACAATCGCTCACTTTCGTTTTTTTGGAAAACGAAATAACCTCCAAAATATCGGCACCTACATAAAGCTGAGTGACTCACTCATTCATGGCTTTGGATCAAAATACATAAGTGACAACATTCTTTCTGATAGTCTTTAATAAATACATGTTTTGGTTATTCTGACCTGGACACCATGTACAGTATTATAATAGCCCATTAAAATAGCCTGTATTTTGATACTTTGTGGATGGGGCGCTGGGCAAAATGCGTTGCTACAGATGCAGGTTCGATACCCGTGCCATCCGTCACCATGAGATGCATCAGTCAGCTTTTGGTTTTAATTTAGTATCCTCTATATGTAATTATTGGCGGAGTGTCACATCATATTTTTCGATATACTGTAGGCGACATGAGTCTCACTAGTGTTGAGTAATATGCGGTTAAAAGTGGTGTAGGTGTTATTTATGCTTAAAGAGCACATTGAAGTTAGAAGCAATAGCCTACAAATATTTGAGCACTGTTTTGCACTGCTCTGAGACAAGCATGGGGACTGGTCTTGATAAATCAATAAGATATTTATTTTCCCTGAATCTCCGTTTGGGTATTGGTTAGACGACAATTACACAATTAGGGTGTCAAAATGTTATGCTCTTAGTGTAACCTTTATTTAACTAGGCAAGTCAGTTAAGAACAAATTCTTATTTACAAGGACAACCTACTCCTTCCTCCGCCATTGGGGAATCGAACCCCAGGCTCCTGCGTGCCCGCACAACACAGGGATTCTTTAGCTAAATACAGTACTGTAGCCTACGCCCGACTGTCACTTTGTACAGCGCCATGTTTTCCAATCCATCCTAATGGAAACCCAGAAGGTTTTTTTTAAAGGATGAACCACTGTACCTGAGCTCAATTTCTAGTCTCATAGTAAAGGGTCTTAATATTTATGAAAATAAAGTATTTCTGTTTTTCATTTCAAATTATAAATTTGCAAACGTCTAAAAACCTGTTTTCCCATTGTCATTATGTGGTATTGTCACACTCGCTATCCTCAAACTCCCTGTCATAAATCGACCAAGGCCCAGCGTGCATGTAGTTCCACATCTTTTAATGAAAGTGAAACCGAAACAACCAAAAAACAAGCAAGTAAACAGCAAAGAGCGTGACACAACCGAGGTGCACACAAACACACACGGAAAAATAATTACCCACAAAACACAGGTGGGAAAAGGCTACCTAAGTATGGTTCTCAATCAGAGACAACGATAGACAGCTGCCTCTAAATGAGAACCACACCCGGCCAAACACATAGAAATAGAAAATCATAGAACATAGAACATAGACTGCCCACCCAAATCACATCCTGACCAAACCAAAGTAGAGACATAAAACGCTCTCTACAGTCAGGGCGTGACAGGTATTGTGTGAAGATTTGATGAGGGGAATTCATTTGTTTATCCTTTTTAGAATAAATATCACTACTCAGGATAAGACCCAGATGCAGACACAGGAGGCAGTTCTCAGATGATTTATTGTAAACACAGGGCAGTCAAAGGGCAGGTCGAGGACAGACAGGGGTTCGTGATCAGGTCAGAGTTAGACAGGTACAGGACGGCAGGCAGGCTCTGGTCAGGGTAGGCAGAATAGTCAGAAACGGGAAAACTAGGAAATAGAACTTGAGAAAAAGGAAGACGGGAAAGCACACTGGTAAGACCTGACAAGACAAGACAAACTGGCAACAGACAAACAGAGAACACAGGTATAAATGCACTGGGGATAATAGGGCAACACCTGGAGGGGGTTGGAGACAAGCACAAACACAGTTGAAACAGATCAGGGTGTGACAATAAGTCTGGAAAGTAACAAAATGTGTAAAAGGGGAAAGGGTCTGAATACTTTCCGAATGCACTGTATATGACCAAACTAGACTAAAGATTATCGTCACTCACCTCAATTTAGCAAATTATTGTAGCCTAATTGTAACCAAACATCCAAACGGAGATTCAGTATCCCCACGCTTGTCTTAAAGCAGGGCAATGGCGCTACCCCAATCAAAATGGCTCATCAGTAGGTACAACAGCCTCAAAGTAATAATCCCTGACTATTTCTACAATTTATCTTCTTAAAATGTGATTTGAAACCTAACCCTAACCCTAAGCTTAACCACACTGCTAACCTTATGCCTAACCCAATATAGCCAATTTTGAATTTGTGGCTGTGCTATCTAGTAGAAACCATCAAAACGGTGCTGAAATTATAGTCGACCATACGCAGCTAATGCTTTAAATTATTTAAAATGGTTGGATGACTATGGGAGTTTCAGTTAGCGACAATTTGATACATTAGCCTACTTTATTACAATATTGTCGTTTTAAGAAAACCTGCATGCATAGTGGTGAGCTTTGTGAAGTGACATTCCTTGCAAAGTTTACTGCCACGAGGATGGTAACAGCTTAGTAACGGGTGCTGCCTATCAACCATCATTATGAAGCATAACATCTCATGAATGCACATTGCGCACGTCGGATTTAGCTATGACTAGTCTTATTTTTGGTTGGTGCCACAGACATACGTTCTGATCCCAAAGTCGGATGTAACTACAACCGACCTAGCATGCAAGAGTAACTGGTGTAACCGGCTCCAGGGCTTCTTCTTCACTGAGGCAACATTTGCTCCATATAGAACCCTTGAGTACCATATATGAAGCATTTATAGAACCCATTTTGGTTCTATAAGAGTGTAGAACAAATCAAGTGTTGGCAAGAATTTGAACCTCATCAAAACGGAAAAGCATTGTCTCTTCGATTGTGTTTCTGTTCAAATGATGTTAGAATGCTGTGTAAAATGCAGTGAGGACAAATATGCTTCGTGTGGCAATGGTTGAAATCATCCATGAGCAGGCACATTAAAAAGCCTTTTCTGATCCATTAAGGAATCCAAACATGAACATAAAAGTCCAGTAGAGTAATGAAGCATATGAATATAAAACAAACAACAACGAAACGCCAGACAGACTCATTTCTTAGAGTTTATTGACCTCCATCTCCACAGTACAGACTCAATGATATCCTGTATAAAAACATACCGCGCAAATCGGGAAAATTCTCAGGTTGTTAATGGCATTACATTTAGTTACCAGAAAACAATATACGAACGCAATTTCTTATGTCCACCATGCACCAATAATGAATCCACCATCTTCATAAATACATACACTGAGTGTTCGAAACATTAAAACCACCTTCCTAATATTGAGTTGAACCCCCCCCCCTTGGACTCTACAAGGTGTTGAAAGCGTTCCACATGGATGCTGGCTCATGTTGACTGCAATGCTTCCCACAGTTGTGTCAAGTTTGCTGGATGTCTTTTGGGTGGTGGACCATTCTTAATACAAACCGGAAACTACTGAGTGTGAAAAACCCAGCAGCATTGCAGTTTTTGAGACACTCAAACTGGTACCTACCACCACACCCCGTTCAAAGGCACATACAGTAAATATTTTGACTTGCCCATTCACCCTCTGAATGGCACACTTACACAATCCATGTCTCAAGGCTTAAATATCCTTCTTTAATTTTAACCTGTCTCCTCCCTTCAGCTACACTGATTGAGGTGGATTTAACAAGTACCATCAATAAGGGATCATAGCTTTCACCTGGATTCACCTGGTCAGTCGATGTCAAAGAAAGCAGGTGTTCTTAATGTTTTATAGACTCAGTGTATGTTTGGAAAAACATTCCATAAGTCTCTCCTATAACTGAACATATAAGCAATCTCTGTACAATAATTGAATATTGAGCTCTGTATTAATTTGTGTGGCCTGTGTTCTCTCTCGTACAGTAAATCCATAAACTGTGAAAACAGTTTCAGATGCAGGAGCCCCCCATGAGCTGCCGGAGACCTACAAACGTCTTCCCCACCGGCGAAAGCAGCACATCTCATTAGTTAAATATGTTGTGAGCATATTGATTAGAGGCATTTCATTTACCTCTTCACACTAACGAGGGAGAACCTTAAGGTAAGAGACAGGGAGAACGACGAGAGGGAGACGTGGGGAGAAACCTGACAGTAAAGGCGAGGAGAAAGGAATGAAGAATGGATCATAGGGTGAAACAGAAAACCGAGCCATCTAAATAAAGAGATGAGATATCAAGGCATGTTGGGGACAGACTAAATGGGGAGGGGAAAAAAAGACTTAAAAGACTAAAAGAATATTTCAATCTCAGCTTTACCATCCAAAAAAACACACACAAAAAAAAAACTGCACAGAAATACAAAATGTTTTGAAACAAATCATAAAAGTTTGACATCCTTATATGAGACATCTCTCAAAAGAAATCTCAGAGGAAACCCAAAAGACTGAAGCTGTCTGTCTTAACTAACCAATTCAGAAAATTCTGACTGTTCCTATTTGAGATTCCTGTTATTTTCTTCGGTATGCTAAGATAATATTCTTGAGAGGTCATTTGAATGCGACATTTACATTTACATGCTGTAAGCCGCATCGCCCCATCATAAATTAGGCATGCCCATTTCCAACATTTCCATAATAACTCTGAAAATAACCTTCCAAGTGCACGCACTTCCTGCTTTGTTAAGTCACTAAGCCCTTAATGAGAAACTGGCACCAATCGTCACCGACCTTACCTTTATATGTTTTGCAGTCAACAATTGTCACTGTCAACATTCACCATAGTCAAGGGTGGCCGTAAGAAAACATTCCCTCACGGACAGACGGAAGAAATGTTGATTGTGACTGCTCTCCTTCCCAACTTTTTTAAGTTGCCACTAATCAACAAGGGGCTGTGGAGGTTGCAGCCCAGGGGATGCCCGTAGCTATTTTCCAATTAGTGTCACTAGAAAGACAAATAAGACTTCTACACAGTGCTCAGAGAGGGTGGAGAGAGAGGGGAGAGAGATGGTGGAGAGAGAGGGGGGAAAGAGAGGAGAGAGAGGGGGAGAGAGTGGAGAGAGAGGGGGAGAGAGAGGAGAGAGAGAGGAGAGAGTGGGGGAGAGAGGAGAGAGTGGGGGAGAGAGGAGAGAGAGGGGGAGAGAGTGGAGAGAGAGGGGGAGAGAGAGGAGAGAGAGAGGAGAGAGTGGAGAGAGAGGGGGAGAGAGAGGAGAGAGAGAGGAGCGAGTGGGGGAGAGAGGAGAGAGAGGGGGAGAGGGGGACAGAGTGGGGAGAGAGGGGCTGGGTTATTTTTTTCTGGGGGAACAGATTAAACGATTGTGACAGCAATTTCAAATAAACAAAATTTTCAGTTACAGACAGACAGATAGACAGTGTTGCCCGGGTCTGTCTCGGCTCAGAGAGTAGTCATTCATTACTCTGGCAGTGGAATTGATACAGAAACAGACGGAGAGTTGGCTCTGCAGTACAATTAGCTCTGGCTTGTTCTGTATGCTGTGTCAGACTAGTAGCCTCCCCTTTCCGCCAAAGCTGCTTCCCGAGTTCAAACTCTCCATTGGCTCTGAGACTAGTCTAGCATCAACCAATCAACCAAAGATATGGAAATGAAGATGCAAACAGGTATCTTGGTTTGTCTGTAGGTTTATTGACATCTCTATTTAGCATTTTGTAATAAAATGTCTGGTCCAGAACATAAAACATCAAAGAATCAATTTCTGACCTAAAATATTGCTCTTAATGTCCACGTGGCATTGTTCAGACAGTGACCATCTCTGTCAGACAGGCAAGAGATTACACTGCAATATTCAATAAACAGAAAACAACGTACAATTCTCAGCTGCTGTAATTCTCTGCAAAGTTATGCTGCGCTGCAATCTTGTCAAGAATAAAAAATATTTTAAAAACTTTTATTGCTGAGAGAAAAAAAAAAGGTAGAGAGCTGTTTCTTGAAGTCTGTGTAACATCATCCCTATCTCTCTCGTCCCCACCCATCACGGCATGCATTAGCCATGCCTTGTGGCCTCTCTACATCTACTGAGAATATTTGAAGGAGCAGGAATCCATCAAGAGTAATGGTATTGCTGTATGCCCCCAGGGCAGTCATCTTTAATCCTTACCCATCATGCTTCTGCCATAAAGTATGCAATCACGGCCCCGTTCGCCCGCAACAGGCAAAGCAAGTCCTTCCTCAGCCAGAGAGCGTGTGGTCTTACTTCATGCTCTATTTAAGAGGGAATCACAGCTTTACTTCAGATTTATTTCTCTCTCTCTCTCTCTCTCTTTCCCTCACCTCTTTAATTATTTTTTTTATTTTTTTTTACCTTAACCAGATGTGTCAGCTCCCTCATCTCACCACTGCTCTCCACGCTCCCTCTCTCTTCCACTTTTTCTCCTCCCCTTGGCAGCTGTTCCCTTCCCTCGCTCGCCCTCCCGGCTCACTCCACTCAGTGGGTTTGGAACATTGAATAGCAATAAACCTAACACACTACACTACAGCACAACATCAAGCAGCACTGCACACCACACGGCAGCACAACACAGCACTACCCTCGAACATGCAAACAACAATCAGCATCAACCACCAGTGAACAGTGATCAACAGTAACCATCCGCACAGCTCTTCTTAGCCAGTTTAACTTTGACCTCCACAAAGACAAATACTGTACACACAATGTAACTAAACAGAAGCGACTGTGAAGTAACTTGTTGTCAGTGTTAAACGTACTTCATCCAGGGTAGGGTAATAGATACTAATAGTAAAATAAAGAAATATATAATAAAATTGCAAAGCTGTGGGGGCTCATCCTCCTCCATCCTAGTATTCTAATATGACAGTAATGACACATTGTCAACCATTTAATACCAATCACATAGTTCTAACATGGAAGCTTAAGCACATTTGGGTTTCTGATCACCCACACCCGCTAAACTTATTCTCACTTTGAAATGCAAATCCATGAAAGTGCCTTTCATATTTGAATGTCAGTAGTCTGGGATTTTTTTGACTGCATCTTACTAACACACTAAAATGTCTGTCATTTCTCGTCCCCCTGCCTGCTGTAAAAAAAAAACATTTAAAAAAATGTATGTCGACAAACAGAAACTTTTTGAGTGTGCAAACACTCGTCATGTTTTGACGACATGCTGTATATTACAGGAGATAAGGGCCGACCTTGGAAGGAACTAGTACAAGTCAAAGAAGACGTGAGTGAATCAACTAAATGTGTACACACATGACCAAAAGCAGACAAATATATTGCATTTTATTGATAACATACTGTGTGTGTTTTTTCTGGGGGGGGGTTATTGACACACCGAGATTGACTGCAAAAATAACAAAAGGCGAAAGAAAAAAAAATCCCACACTGTCGATAATCTTGTTTTCGACTTGAGTGATAGGCAAGGATTTCACAGTAGCTCAATGTGTTTTTGACGGTTTAGCCTTTATAGAGAAATTGGATTTCTTATTCTAATCTGTCGTGGTTATAAACTAACCATTTCTCTCGCTCTCCTCTCAGCTCATTCACAGGATCCGACGTCAAGCAGATACAAAACGCATCCTTCGGATCTACAAGCACTGGTGGCCTTCAATTAAGATACCAGCGCATAAGGAGCACAATGCGAGCAGCGCTGGTACAAATGGCTATTATGGGGGTGCGAGGCGTTTGTTAATCCAATTTAAGCCTGTTTGTCTAACAGAAGCCCTGCATGCACCGTTCTAACGGGAAGCAGTCTGAGGCGAGACAGCAAGACAGCTCCGCTCTCTAACTTGTCTGGAAGTTAACAAGGAGGGCTTTTCAAAGGGATGAGTAAACAGTAGAGAACAGAGGGAACGAGGGAGACAGGAGCAGAAGACAGAGGGAGGGATCAGGTGGGCTCGACAGGGCCGTGAAAGGTTTTGCCTCGACCCTGATTAAAGGAGGGATCTGTGTCCTGACCGTTTTAATAAAGAGTCACATTATGTAAAACCCCCTCGGTAGAATTCCACAGATATGTGACTGTTTTGTAAAACCAGTTTCATTTGGACTCCTCGGGTTGACTTCAATAGGTTTTCACTCCCCTTTTGCTTACTTTCCTTTGCATGCAAGAGAGGGGATGGTCTTCCTCTATGTCCCTCACAAGCTACAAAAGTCGTTAGAAGCTAAAGAGTTCTTCTAAATAGAAGATCATAAGAAATCCCAGGACATAGTGTCTATGCTACTGTAATAAGCTCACATAGTTGCTGTCACAAACTCCAAATCCCACAGTTGTCACTGACTAGTTGTATATTCATTTCCCACTGAGCAAACAATTTATGTACTTTCAGCATTCATTTTAATGTAATTTTTTATCAGGTTTTTGCTTTGCAGACCTTATTTGTTGTTGTTAACAATTGTCAATAAAAGTCTTGAATGCAATGCAATGTCAAATAGTTTTGTGTTGTACTTGTAGCCCTGGTTGTCCTGAAAAGAACATGGTAAAACACTTCATTGTGAAGCTAATTATAAGGGCTGGACATGCAGATAAATGAAAGTCAGAAAAATGCCAAGTCAATGTTTGCCTGTGTCTCAGGACTGATAGTGGGAACAAGACACAAGGTTACAGGAAAACAACAGTTTCCCCAACCCTGGTCCTTGAGTACCCCCAACAGTACACCTGATTCATCTTGTCAACTAATCATCAAGACCTCAAGGAGTTGAATGAGGTGTGTTTGTCCAGGGCTTCAAGGAAACTGTTTACTGTTGGGGGTACTGGAGGACCAGGGTTGGGAAACACCGCTCTAGATGTGCAGTCTGCTCCATTCTCTCTCATGTATCTCTTATCTCAGATATCTTCCCCCTCTCCCATGCTGTCTTCCTCCACCTCCACCTCCGCTCCTAGTGTCTGTCTAACTCCAAGCCAACCTAATTGACAGCCTGGCCTGCAAAATCACACTGTTGCCCCCACTAGCCATCCCCAGATCAAACCCTCTATCAGACAGCTCCTACACTACAGCTGCCATGCTTACAGAGTTGTAGATGAAACTTCCCTGTGAATGCAGCCTGGCTGGACGTCACTCGGAAGGCAAAGGGATGAAGTGGTGGACGGACTGTTTAACGATGTGGTAGCGCTGAGACTCGACCTCCACCCTGAAGTGTCAAAATACTTTCATCTCATCACAGGCCCTCGCTTAGCTCTAACCCTATCTCTGTATCTCTCACACACAGGCAAGCACGCACACACGCACACACACACACACACACGCACGCACGCGCGCGCACGCACGCACGCACGCACGCACGCACGCACACACACACACACACACACACACACACACACACACACACACACACACACACACACACACACACACACACACACACACACACACACACACACTGCAGACAATTACAAATGTACACACACTCCTACTTCCATACCCTCCCACTCTGCTCCTTCAGAAATGTCTACTTTGAGTTCTGAGATCTGTTTCTTTCTGTCTGTTCTCTGTAAGTTTCCTCGCTCCACGGTTCCCTCCTGTTTCGCCCACAGCCTCATCTTTTCCTGTATGTTTTGGACTGAGATGAGAGAGAGTACAACCATATGTGCTGTAAGACTTCTCTCTGCCTAGGCCGATTGTGAAGAATGACATTCAAATGTCTTGATTCTTTTTGCTGGTAAAATGGTGCCATTAACGTTAGCTCTATCTTTCAGAAACCGATGATAGGAGTGTTGTAATTGCCAGTGCTTGAAATAACAACACAAACGGCACTCATATATGATATCATAACAATAGCAGGTATTCATATTCATATGGGGCGGCAGGTAGCCTAGGGGTTAGAGCGTTGAACTAATAACTGAAATGTTGCAAGATCAAATCCCCGAGCTGACAAGGTAAAAATCTGTTGTCCTGCCCCTGACACAAGGCAGTTAACCGACTGCTGTCATTGAAAATAAGAATTTGTTCTTAACTTGTTGAGGATAGGGGGCAGTATGTTCACTTTGGATGAATTGCGTGCCCATAGTGAACTGCATCAAACTCTGTCCTAGATTGCTAATATATGCATGTTATTATTACTATTGGAAGCACTTCCTATGCCTTCCACTAGATGTCCTCATTCAGTAGAAAGTGGAATGGAGCATTTGCTGTGAACTTTGACCTAATGGGAGGGGAAATAGTCAGTGTCCCGACAGAATGCCATTTTCCTGTGGCGCATTTCTCTGTGAGTCTTACCGCTGTTCCATTTGGCTCCAGATGAAAACGTATTATCCGGTTGGAACGTTGTTGGATGTATATGATAATAACATCCTGAAGATTGATTCTCTACTTAGTTTGACCAGTTTATTCGACCTGGAATATATATTTTGGAAGTTTTCGTGTGAGTTATCTTGGACCAGCAGTCAGTTTTTGGGCATGTGAGCTGAAAGTGATAGCAAATGCAGCTACTTGGACACTGGTATTGAACATTATGGAACAAAACAACAATTTATTGTGGAACTAGGACTCCTTGCACTACATTCTAATGCAAGATCATCAAAGGTAAGGGAATATTTATGTTGTAATTTCGTATTTCTGTTGACTCCAACATGGCAGTGAAATACTGTTACGTCTGAGCGCTGTCTCAGATTATTGCAATGTTAGGCTTTTTCCGTAACGTTTAAAAAAAATCTGAGACAGCGGTTGCATTAAGAACCAGTGTATCTTTAATTATATGTAGAACATTTATCTTTAGTCAAAGTTTATGATTAGTATTTCTGTTATCTGGCGTAGCTTTCTATAATTCCTCCGGATATTTTGGAGGCATTTCTGAACATGGCGTCAATGTAAACCGAGATTTCTGGATATAAATATGCATATTATTTAACAAAACATAAATGTATTGTGTAACATGTCATATTACTGTCATCTAATGAAGATTTTCAAAAGGTTAGTAATTCATTTTATCTCTAATCCTGCTTTTGTGATTTTATCTTTGGCTGGACTTGTTAATGTGTGAAAGTTAAATATTTCTAAAGAATATTTTTGAATTCCCTGCGTCACCTTTTCAGCTGAACGGGGGGGTGTGGGGGGGGGGGGGGGGGGGGTGGAACTACTTGCCCCAACTTTTTAACTGACTTGGATAGTTAAATAAAAATTTAAAAATATATATATATACATATATATAGTTAATATAGTTAGCATATATCTATATATATGCTCTAAAACCAGTGGAATCCACAACATTTAATGTTGGACTCCATATTTTCCCTGGAATGAATGGGATCTTGATTTACCCATTATTGTCATAGATCATTTTCTCACTCCACTCCATACAAACCATTTTAAATGGTTTCCCCTACCTATATATTCCCCCTCTCTCACACAAATGGATCTCCCAGCCAAGAAAGTTTGGACAGGTCCCAGTCTCAGCTTAAGATCCACCATGGTCTTCTACAGTCATGGAAATGGAGACAATCCCATGATATTAGCCCAAACACACACCAACACGCACGCACGCATACACACACACACACACACACACACACACGCACGCACACACACACACACACACACACACACACACACACACACACACACACACACACACACACACACACACACACACACACACACACACACACACACAAACACACACACACACACACAAACAAACACACGCTTATGCACACATACACACATACACACATACACATACACACACGCACATGCACACACACACACACACACGCACACGCACAAGCACTAGACTAGCACCACTGCCGTTGGGGATTTGGCAGGGAAGGGCAAAGACTATTTGACTTTAGGGAGCTAAATTAGTCTTAAAATCAGTATTCCCCAGTGGTGACAAGTTAATAAACTGCTGGGGACTCAAAGTGATATTTTATGTTAGGATGAGAGAGCCTATTTTGTACTTTTTCAGTCTGTGCAAACAACTATTGTTATCTTGTCTGAACAGGTTATGATGTGTCTTCAGTATATTTGGTACTTGCAGGGTTGGGGAGTAACGGATTACATGTAATCCATTACATGTATGGGATTGCAAAAAAAAATTGGAAACTGTAATCCATTACGTTACTAGCGATAATGTTGTAATCAGATTACAGATACTTTTGAAAAACGATATGATTACTTCGAGGATTACTTTTACATTCAGAAAGGATATTTGCAATTTTTTATCAATGACAATCAAATAAGCATTGAAAAAAGGTGCTAGTTTAAGTTGGTTCCATCTGAAGGAGTCTGTCCACAAGTCAGAGACCACTATGATGACACACCAAATGGGTTTGATGGAGTGCGGGAAAATAGCAGGATTTGGGGTTTTGCAGGCTACAGTCCAAGCTATGTCTTCCAATGATGCGACTGCTGTCCAACTGCTGTCAATTGCACAACCCAATTGAGATGGTTTGGAATAAGTTGGTTCTCAGAGTGAAGGAAAAGCAGCCAACAAGTGCTCAGCATATGTGGGAACTCCTTCAAGACAGTTGGAAAAGCATTCCTCATGAAGCTGGTTGAGAGAATGCCAAGAGTGTGCAAAGCTGTCATCAAGGCAAACGGTGTTTACTTTGAATAATCTAAAATCTAAAATATATTTTGATTTGTTTCTTCACTTTTATGTTTACTACATGATTCCATATGTGTTATTTCATAGATTTGATTTCTTCACTATTATTCTACAAAGTAGAAAATAGTAAAAATAAAGAAAAACGCTGGAATGAGTAGGTGTGTCTAAACTCTTGACTTGTACTGTTTATCCATTGATTTTTGAAGAATATAACTTTTAAATGCCTCATGAGCTCAGTTCAACTGTCACACTCCATAAGAACCCAAAATATAATCTTGTTTTACTCCAATGTTTGTAAACATTGCAAATGTAAACTAAAACTGTATATTCTCACATGGTTAAAACTTTAATTTTGATATCATGGATAGTCAGTCCATGCATCCATAACTCTGTCTATTCATCTGAGAGTGGTTACATTTCTCCAGGCCCATCACTCAGCTTTTTACCAAAACGGAGGCTGGGCAGCCATTTTGTTATTGTTTCATCTGTGGATTTGCCCTTTAAACAGCCGCATAATTATAAATATATCAAAGTGTTACCAACAAAAAGGTAAACAATGGTCCCATAGCTAATGCAGCATATTGCATTCATTTATCACACGTAAATAACACTTTTCAGTCGTGCTCAAAGCATGCCATTCCATGAGCACAGCATTTTGTTTTTTTAAACTCTATGAACCTAATCAGTCCTCCATGACAACTAAATCATAAACAACAGAGTAGGGCTGGCTAATAAGTCTTTAGTTTTGGGTTTATGCTCATGCAAAACAATTTGTCTAACCTATACTTCCATATTTCCAAGTCCTATTCTTGAAGATCAAGGGGTATAACATTTATTGGAATGACTGGAATTCTGAGAGGATTTGGTGTGAAGATATAATTGAATTAATAGTAATATATGTAGTAGAAAGCGATGGGTTAGAAGAAGCCTACATAACCAACCCATGAAGTAAAGTAAACATCCATATATGGCCAGCTATGTAAACTTTAACATTGATTTATCCTGCAATATATGTTGTTAGATTGGTAACTTACATTTTTGTCTTCTTCTAAGGCCTCTTACAGTTTTTTTGGATTGCTTACACACTAAAATGAAAAGTAGTACACTATTAGCAAAACCTTACACTCAAGAAGCAAAACATCAGCCCATATTTGCACAACTATAAGCACATTGTCAACCTCACACTTGTTGCAAAACTCTACACACAGTGATTTGCAAAACACTAAACACACTTAACATACATTACACACAAAAATCTATCATGAAGTCACGTCCTTGCAATACCAAAGCACTGACTGTCAAATTACCACACCGTCCAACCAATTGGTTCAACACAGTCATCAGGTGTGCAAACACTCGTTTGCTTAATTGTAGACACACCAATCAGGTGTATAAGCACTATAAAAAGCAGCAGGTGAGTTCATCGGTCTTCAAGCACAATGGAAAGAGTCAGAGAAAGAGTAAGACGACGAGGAGGAGGAGGAGGAGGAGGAGGAGGAGGAGGAGGAGGAGGACGACGACGAGAACGAGAAGGACGAGGAGAACGAGGAGGACGACGAGGAGAACGAGGAGGACGAGGAGAACGAGGACGAGGAGGAGAACGAGGAGGAGGAGGAAGGGGAGGAAGAGGAAGAGGAAGACAAGAAGGTGCTCAAAGAGGACCGAATCTGACAAATGAGATCCACGCAACACTGGTTGACCACGTTGTCAACCACGGCCTGACGCAGAGGGAAGCTGGACTGCGCGTACAGCCAAATCTAAGCCGATATACAGGGGCAAGTGTGATGAGAACATTTCGACTGAAAAATAGGTATTGTAAAAATATCATCATATCAAAAACATCTGCACGGTTTCAGTAACTGCTTACAGTACTGTATTCTATGCACTATCAGCACTTCTGTTACCTTTTCCAGTGAAATTACTGTACTATTGTATACTGTTTTTTTTCTACATAGGATTGAGTGTCAGGGACGACAAGGGGGAAGGCCTCCTATGTTCACAGAACAGCAAGAGAGGGAGATAGTAAACATGGTTTTGGCCAACAATGCTATAACACTCAAGCAGCTCCAAGCTAACATTGTCAATAACCACACCATTTTCAACGATATCCATCAGGTCTCAACATCAACACGCATCCTAAACAAAAAACATATTCAAATGAAGCAAATTTATCGAGTGCCTTTCGAGCGCAATTCCGAAAGGGTGAAACGACTGCGGCATGATTATGCAGAGGTATGTATTCACTTTAGCAGTGTGATCTTGCATACTGTCTCATAATATTTTACTGTACTGTAATATGTATACTAGATCTACACTGAACGACACAATTTTGCCTGACACTGTTTTTCAGAGAGTTTTACGAATGGATGGAGAGGAGATCCAGCATGAGTTCATTTATGTAGATGAGGCTGGATTCAACCTGACGAGTACACGAAGGAGGGGAAGAAGCATCATTGGCCACAGTCAATGTCCAGGGCAACGTGGGGGTAATATAACACTGTGCAGCCATTACACAGAATGGGGTCCTCCAAAGTCATGCCTATATGGGCCCTTACAACACAGCACTCATACTTACATTCTTGGACCAATTGCACAACATAACAGCAGCAAATCAAATCGATCATATGCAATACATTGTTGTCTGGGACAATGTGTCTTTCCACCGCTCTGCTCTGGTTCAGAACTGGTTTCAGCAAAATCCACATTTCACCGTCCTATATCTTCCACCATACTCTCCATTCCTCAACCCTATAGAATAGTTTTTCTCGGGATGGCGGTGGAAGGTATATGATCTCTGTCTCCAGGTTGAGGTACCCCTCATCCAAGCCATGGAGGAGGCCTGTGACCAGATGGAGGTAACAGCAATGCAAGGATGGATTCGTAATTCAAGACGTTTCTTTCCAAGGTGTCTTGCTAATGACAACTTTGCCTGCGATGTTGATGAAATTCTCTGGCCAGATCCAGCTAGGCGAAGAGACAATGTCTAGTTATTTTATTTTTTATTTTTTTGAACTTACAATATGTAAAGTGACGTTTGGTTACAGTATTATGAATCTCCATGTCAACATTTTGGGCGTGTTGAGAAATAAATGAGTTTCTTCAGTCTGCAACATTGGTCTTGTGTAGTGTTTGGTGAATTTACATTATATTTGTACTTTGTTGATAGTAGCCTACTCTAATCATATGGAAGTAGAAGTGTTAAAAGTGTTTTAGGTTTATCACAGCAGAGTGTAACTCGTGTGAACAGAGTATAGTAATGTGAAACGTGTGTGTTTCATATGGTAACAAAGTGTTGTTTTTAAAAAGAAGTGTATAGTTTTTACAAGAGTGTTTAATTTTGCAAAGGATCTGTGGTGTTTTGCTACTTGGGTGTGTGGTTGTGCTAATTGTGTGTAGTGTTTTGAAAACACGGGCCCTGTTTTGAAAATCGTGCTTAAGCAATCAAAAAAAAGTGGAAAGTAATCTAAAAGTAACGGAATGTAATCAGATTACGTTTCTGAGTTTGGGTAATCCAAAGGTTACATTACTGATGACAATTTTGGACAGGTAACTAGTAACTGTAACAGATTACATTTATAAAGTAACCTACCCAACACTGGGTACATGCAACGTCCCCCGTCCTCACTTTTCTTCAGTTGCATGTGTTGTTGGTTCACAATACCAATCAGTGTGTCACTTTCCACCTTGTGACAACCGCACCAACCAAACAACCAGCAACGTCAATAGAATCATCCCTCCTTAACAAACGAGTTAGCCAAAGCATACGATATGGTTCTCAGATGTGTTTTCCATGAGGTTTAGTGGTGTGACTGTGACAGGCCAGGTATCTGTCTACATCAGTATGTATGGGACTTCACCTCAACCTGGCCCTCAGATTGGCAGGCTTTCTGCCAGACCGATCCAGACATGTCACCTCACCTCATTAAGCAGACGGACTGGTGAGAGCTCTGAGACTGGAGAGACGAAGGGACAACTGTCAGTGTGTGTGTCACTGTCACGCTGCCCTGGCCGTCCTGTCACCAACAAAGACATACCTCCCTGGCACCTCTCCTGTCCACTCCCTATACAGAAGCCAACTAGACAGACACCTGGACACAGAAGGTAACACACGTCAAACCTGCGTAATGTCTGTTGACTGAATCTTCCAAAAATTGGCCACGCCATGGATGGACAGAAGAAGTTAACAGAAAGGAAACAGGGAGAGAAATTGGGCCAGAACAATAACAACAAACTTTTTGTGTTGTCGTCAAACAGGATACAGTAAGCTCATCTCACAGAGCAGGGTTGTCAGACAGCAGCTGCTACGGCTCTGGCCAGTCTGGGCGGAGGCTCTTTGGCCGTATAAATTGCATATGGTGGCGTTGCAGAGAGCTGCGGAGAAGAAGACTCGGGGCTGGAGAATTGCTTTTAGCAGTCTGAGGTTAATGAGTAAAGGCAGTGAGGCATTGCTGTGTGGTTGTCTTGTCATATAACTTTTCTCCAACACATAGCTATCCGTGCATGCCTGGAACTACAGAACATAGCGTTCTTCTTCTTCTACGTTCTCTTCTTTTTACACCACTTTGCTTATTTTGACTCCTGCCTTATTAAATTAAGGCTACATTAACAGACTGGCTGTGGAGACCCTTATAGAGACTGACTCTTTCAGGCTATATTATCTGGCTGGCTTTGGAGAACCTTATGGAGACTGTCTCTTTCAGGCTATATTATCTGGCTGGCTGTTACCCTAGTCTCTGCCGGATATCACGTAATGTCTGATTAGTTACAGTACACATTGCTCTGCTATAGGGCTTCTGGCAGAAGAAACAACAACAGGAACGAGCACCACAGCCCAGTGAGGGAGTCAGTGTGGCTATGGCACCTTTGAAGCACATATGATTCACCACTGAGATATAGCATGAATGCATAACACACACACACACACACACACACACACACACACACACACACACACACACACACACACACACACACACACACACACACACACACACACACACACACACACACACACACACACACACACACACACACACAGTCAGATCACAAACAAGTCCTCCTCTCAGTTTGGCTCCCACAGTTGGGAGGTTGACAAGTCTCCAATTTGTCTGGGCTGTGCACCTCTACATCTCAAGTTTTTTGGGATCCCGGTGAGCTGAGAATCAAGGGTATGCCTTTAATTATAAGACTAAACAGGAGTGATGTGCTTGGAGGGACCGGACACACATTCAAGTCCAGAAGGAGTGGGAAGTGTGGAAGGCTGTGTTTTGATATCTCCTGATGAGTCTGTTTGCCAGAGGCCTACAGTACAGCCTCATTGAGCCTGAGACAAGAGGCCTACAGTACAGCCTCATTGAGTCTGAGACAAGAGGCCTACAGTACAGCCTCATTGAGTCTGAGACAAGAGGCCTACAGTAAAGCCTCATTGAGCCTGAGACAAGAGGCCTACAGTGCAGCCTCATTGAGCCTGAGACAAGAGGCCTACAGTGCAGCCTCATTGAGCCTGAGACAAGAGGCCTACAGTGCAGCCTCATTGAGTCTGAGACAAGAGGCCTACAGTGCAGCCTCATTGAGTCTGAGACAAGAGGCCTACAGTGCAGCCTCAATGAGTCTGAGACAAGAGGCCTACAGTGCAGCCTCATTGAGCCTGAGACAAGAGGCCTACAGTACAGCCTCATTGAGCCTGAGACAAGAGACCTACAGTACAGCCTCATTGAGCCTAACCTGTAACTAAAGCCAATGATACAGAGATATGTGAGACAAATAAGAAAAACATCAGAATCATCCATATGCAGCAGGTAGCCTGTTGGGGGGGTGACAGATAACCTAATGGTCAGAGCGTTGGGCCCGTAGCCGGAAGGTTGCTAGATCAAATCCCAGAGCTGACAAGGTAAAAATCTGTCTCTCTGCCCCCGAGCAAGGCAGTTAACCCACTGTTCCTAGGCCATCATCCTAAATAAGAATTTGTTCTTAACTGACTTGCCTAGTTAAATAAAGGTTCAACAAACAAACAATAATAATAGACAGTATTTACAGCTTTCTGAAGAAAACTCAAATCACATGAATATCCTCAGACTGAATGTTCAAACTGTCATATTAATAGAACCTTTTAATAAATTAAAATCAAATGATGTAACGACAGGTACCCTCAAAGACATGCCACGTTCGCCTCGCTGATAGAAGCATCACATCTCCGCTCGATGACAGTGCTTTGTAAGCATGTTGTCACGTCCAATCAGCCTCTCATAACGACTCTCTCCCCTGTGCTTGGTGACATCCTTAATGATAGCTTTCACTTCCTGGTTGAATGGATCAGATGGTGAGGCTGAACACGGCAGTTGTACTATTAATGACTTCAGGAGTTTGTTTTTTGATCACATCTCCTATCCTGGTGACATTGCTGATCGTTAGCGTGCTGCGCACAGTGATGCTAATTCTCCCTGATGGTCCCTTCCTCGTAGCTTCATCATTACCGGATTATGCCAATCGTTAAGTCTAATGAGTCGTAGAGTAAAGTGAGCTTCACAACATGATTTGCCAAAATTCAGTAAACATACATTATTTTTTCCTTCACTCTCAGGTGGGGGGACTTTTTTTGTTTGTTTCTGTAGATAGTTAGACACACAACAGCATTGGCGTATTTCCACCAGAGTCCTATGTGATCACAATGCAGTACGTCTGCACAGAGGAAAGGTTAAGCAGACACTCGGAAAAGGTCAACTCTTACACAACAGGTAGGATTAGACTTCTTCCAAACCCGCAGCAAAATCACTACTTTCATTACGCCACAATAATTCCAGAGTGTATGTCAACATACCATAGGTATATTGACATACATTAGCACGGATACTGGAAACAGTACACATATTAATGTCTCTCTGATTCAATCTAGATTTTCAATCTTTCTCATCCCCAAATACAAAAACAGGGTCAGAGCTAAGGATGAACTGTAGCTCATATTGAATTTTTAATCTTAGTTGACACCGACTCGCTCCACATTTGCATTTACTCTGTACGAGTGCGATACATTTACATCACAGGTGGCTGGTGGCGCCTTATTTGGGGAGGGTCGAGCTCATAGTAATGGCTGGAACAGAATAAAATAAATGGTTTCGACACTCATCAAACACAGGGTTTCCATTTACTCCATTCCAGACATTATTATGAGCTGTTCTCCCCCTCAGCAGCCTGTGATTTACACCACATGTGAATTCATTTCCAGAATCTGCACACTGATTAACATATCTAGCTCTCACCTGTATATGGAGAACAAGAGTGAGGGGCCTGTATAGCAAAGGGAGATAGGATAAAAACTGAAGAAAATATCAAATGTAAACTCAAATAAAGACATGTTTTAATTAACCTGCTCTGTTCTAGCTCAGTGAGCATCCACAAAGAGTAACCCTTACCGAAACATGACTGTAGCTAGATCATAGAGACAGAAATAACTCTAAACCATACCAATATGTGTTCTGACAAAGGCGCCACAGCCTAAGACTCTGTTCATTTAGATTTCATCAAACCTTGTAATACCAACAAGGACAAAAGTTCTGGTAGCGAGGTCTTTTTGGACATTTCAAAGAATGCTATCGATTTATTTTTAAACATGGTTGCATCTTTTCATTGAATAGGGACCAATTATCTTTAACATTGTGTGGTCGATCGAGCGAACGGAATAGTCATTATTATTTGTCCTTCAAAAGATTCCAATTTCCCTGTGTCATCTATGTCAAGATTGAAGTTCAGTAACCACCCAATATTATGGTAAAAATTACCACCCCCTCACATAGGAAATGTGTTTTTGTAATCGTCGTCCAGCCTGGCTCTACTTGATAATTCATCTTCCAGCCCCCAAGGTGTTAACGTGTAAAGACTTATCGTTTCTACTGTATGTATCACGATGACTCGCTCAAGGACTTGTGATTAACACTCAAATGGCAACAGACATAATCATAGCTCTATTGATCCCCATCCTGATCGATACAGACTCTTCGTATGCAGATAACATGCAGCAGCAACCATGGTCACTGACGGAGGCTTCATACCAGTTAGAGACATACCAGTACAGTTATTCCTCTGGGTGCTCTTATTGCTATGGTAACTGGTTGGTTTGATAGCAACGTATTTCATGAGCATCAACAGAAAATACCATTTGAACCGTGGCTTAATCTAAAATCAGTGACCAGGCTTAACACTCACAAAGGGGAGTCTGACGACCAAACTAAACCCTTTCTACTCTACATCCGTGTCCGAATGCCCCACGTGAACATTGTCCTTAGATCTCCCTGGGAGAGTAAATCCACCCCCCTCCCCCGGTAACAGTGACCAATGACATTAGCAGTTTAAACCATAGCCTTCTGCTGGGAGGTAGCCTAGAGACCTGCTATCTCCTCAATCCCACGTACTACCCAGCATCCTGAGCTTTCTTCATGGGTTCCCAGGAAGCTGATGATGATGATGATGATGGGTTTCCCGTTGGATTGTGATTCGTCTAATAATGCAAAAGCAGGGAGTGGATGTTGTCTCAGCCTCACACATATTGGCAGCGAAGGAGTACTAGGTCATTGTTAAAGCTAAAGCTAAAGCTAACAACAGTACATGAACCCAAAGAGGCATTGTTGAGAGGCTTATTGTTTGTGTTAGATTGAGTTGCATTTGATAGATAATTGGTTCATGGAGAAGTTGTAAATAGTGTATCTCTGTTTGTTCTTCTCCTGTCGAGTGGTGTTTCTTATCGGGAGCGCGAGAGAGGAGAAGGAAAAGCAATATGAGAAATGATCTTCAGAGAGTGTGCGGGAAGGAGAAGGAGGGGGTGGCGTACTGGCATGGTAGGGATTGACATCTCATTATTATTGATCATAGTGATGGGATGGACGGGCGCTCCGAGATCAATGCTAACAGAGTTTTAGCAGCTAATGAAGATTAGCGACAGTGTGGCTTGGAAACTTTTCACAGCACTCTAAGTCTTTAGCCTCTCCTGATCAATACATGCCTCATAACATGGGGATGGGACACCCAGGCAGAGAACTGTTATGAATATCACATCATGTGAGAAGACAATGAGCGTTCTCAGAATGAGATGCAGTTTGGATCTTTGAGAGTGATGACATTGATTTTTTGCTTTGTTATGTTTGCGCAGAATTTAAATGTATCAATGCGGTTTGGATCTTTGAGAGTGATGACATTGATTTTTGCTTTGTTTTGTTATGTTTGCTCAGAACTTACATTTATCAATTTTGTCCACTGCAGCTTTCGTTTTATGTTCTACTGTAGAACAGAGCGAAGGATATATCTATTTTGAGTATGCCACGTCTAAATCAACGAAACAAGCCGTTTTCCTACAAAACATAATGGTAATAACGTGAGAGGGCTATTATATATTCAAGATGATGTTACTGTTGCTGCCTGTTTATTCAGGATTATCAGGATTATCCAGGTATCAATTTAATACTTTTTAGTTACTCTGCAGAAGCTTTCCTGATCAAAACATTCTTCATCTTTACCGTTAGGGATCTTTATAAACCCTTCACAAACGAATAAGAGAAATGGTGGCTTATTCATGAAGATCAGAGATGATGTTGTGAATGCATGTAACACTATCTTTTGTGACGGTAAAAGTAGCTGGCACCGAGTGTAATCATGTTTGACACAAATAAGATATTCAAATCAAATACGAACGTACACGCCGATTTACACATTTATAACTGTGAACATATTTACCAGGCGTGATGCTGCTTGTTAAATCATTTAAGGGGTAACTGACGTGTGTCAAAATCAGGGACGGAGGAAAGGGAGGCTGGCAGGAGGCCCCGCAGGCTGGCAGGAGGCCCCGCAGGCTGAGAGGAGAGCCACGTTCATGCAACTTTGATTATTTCACTTTAACCGTCCCATTTAGTTTCCTTTCTTTTCTGTTGTTGTTGTTCTGCTCTTCCTTCTATTAATTGGGTGTCTCTCCCCTGGGGTTCTGACAGAAAACCAAACTGACAGTGGAGCACTTCTGAGACTGGAATCACTCCCAGCTACTGACTCTATATTGTAGACACACGACTGTACTGATTATAGTAGAGATGAAAAGACTCCTGTTATTTCCCAGGCCATGCAGATGATAGGTTATATTAATCCATACAAGAGTGACTTCTGATTTACAGCTGCTTTGTCTGTATGAAGACCTCAACCTTCAACTTTCCGTCTCTCTCTCTCGCTCTCTGTCTCTCTACTCCTCTCCCTCTCGCAATCTATTAAACCCATGCCATATAGATTTATGAAAATGAATCGCAAGCTCAAAACAGGGTATCACAATGGCTTAACCTCGGTGCTCATTTTAACAGTGTTTATCGTGTATTGTTGGTATCACTGGGATTAGCTCTATGCAACATCTGCTTCTGTTACAGTAGTTTTATGTGTGTGTGTGTGTGTGTGTGTGTGTGTGTGTGTGTGTGTGCGTGTGTGTGTGCGTGCACGCGTGTGCGTGCGTGTGTGTGTGTGTGTGCGTGTGTGTGTGTGTGCACGCATGACAGTGTCTTGTGATTTGTAGATTTGATAACCTTCCTGTCCATATACTCTGTTATTGATGACATGTAAACTTGTTTTTCCTTCCATTTCAGGCTCATTTAAATTCTGTCAGCTCCACACCTTGCTATGTTGGTTTATGACATTCTTATTAGTTTTATTTGCATATTTATGTAGGTAGGGAAGTAAGAGAGGAATCCACTGCATGGAGAAATGCATTCACCCAGGTGCTGTGTAGTGTGATAAGATTCTATACGCTGCAATTTCCTGAAAGCCCATCATAAATTGCATGCAAAACGTGATTCGACTGGAGAAATACAAGTCTGCAGTAATATCCCTGGTAAAGGCGTTTTACTTTACATCCATTTAAAACATGGTACGTTGAGCAGATAAAACATATTGAGTCATATACAGACTATGTAACATCTTAATAGAACAGGGATACTTTAACCCACCCAAATGCTGCTGAAGATCTGTCCAGAGTGAGTGTACGTGTGTGTGTGTGCGTAGACTTCCGTGTGAGTGTGTGTGTGCATGATACTGTCAGTTTGCTGTGTCAGTGCAGTATGAACAGCGTATGGGATTAGAGGCTGGCCGTGGTGCTGCTGGCGTGTGACTGGGTCATATGGTCACGCATGGAGCTATCGTAACACGATTATGTGCTGAGTAAACGGCAAAGCGCAGGCGGTAGAGCCGGAGCGCTCACATCAAAACCCTCCTGTCTAGAGCCAGTCATGCTAGAATGCGTGAGAGCCAACGCACACAAGACGTGTTGAAGAAGGAGCTGGAAACCACAGGGGCTCAGCCTAAAAGATTAGAACGTGTAAATCTACCTGCGACCCGGCGGATTTGGACTGTTTTGTTGGTGTTGAGCGTGCAGGATACTCTACTGCATGTCTAGCTCCTGGAAGTGAATGAACACTAACAGGAGAACACAGACACAGAGAACTAGGGGCATCAACATTTCGGCATCTTTACACAATATCTCAGAGTACGGAAGGCAAAAGCTTATGAGAAATAGCGAGAGAGAGAGAGGACTACATCCACAGGAAACACTGTACGGATAATTCATTGTTAGATTAGTACTGATAAGGATGCATTCATTTATTGAAAATGTTGGTGGTTACAACATTACAGGCAGCCCCTCTCTAGAGGAGTGAAAGTCGGGAAGACGACGGACAATTTTATTAGCGTCCATCTAGCTTTTAACAGACAGCTGTGATACTGATACTGTGAGGTTACAGTGGTAATGCTGTGATGATGGTAGCGTATGGGAGACCAACACAGTCCTCTTGGCACAGTGGGAGTGTTTTGGCAGTGAGTAGAGCAGGGATTGAGTTATTATCGAACCGCACACCCATGATGATGATGATGGTAGTGCTGAAGGTGGGAGAGGGTAAGACTGAGGTCATACACGGACTTATACTGTGTGTAATTAAATATACTCTATATAATTCAATGTCTCTCTCTCTCTCTCTCTCTCTCTCTCTCTCTCTCTCTCTCTCTCTCTCTCTCTCTCTCTCTCTCTCTCTCTCTCTCTCTCTCTCTCTCTCTCTCTCTCTCTCTCTCTCTCTCTCCACCAGTGTAACGCAGCCAGTGGCGTGTGTGGTGTGTGAGGGAGAAAGGAGGAGGCAGAAGGAGAATGCTGCTGTCTGTTGTGAGGATGTAAAACCAGCCGTGACCTCCAAGTCTTCCCCAGACAGCGCTGTGACACACTGGTGTCTCGCCATATCCTGACGCTCTGAAGGGCATGCAGACCACGCGCGCGCACACACACACACACACACACACACACAGATGGGCCCGCGAGCACGCTCATACCTCACACACACACATTCATTAGTGCGATATGCCTGCTACCTTTTACGGTTGTCAATTTTCCGAAAGGGGCTTGTATCGTGGCCTGCAGACAGAGGAGCTGTCGCTCTGCATCAGATCATCATCCTGCCATCCAGCTCTGCCTAGAGTCAAAGTCTCCTCTTCATCTGCTGTGCTGCAGTGCACCAGGGCCAGGTCTAGCCTTTTGGGGGCCCTAAGCGAGATTTGGTTGGAGAGGGGGGGCACTTCACAGCAAACCATTTTAGTGGCCAACACTTGACATCGGAGATAACAAAATATACCTTCTATTCTACACATTTTGCCATGAAGTGGAGAGACATTTTTGCAGTTTAAAAGCACATTTCCTGCCATGTTAATATGATATCTGAGTGTGAATGACTAACAAAATCAATGGGGACCCACTGGAGGTCAGTGCTCCTGGGCAAGTTTAGACAGCTGGCTAGACTAACTACCAATCTAAAAATGGTTAGCTAACATGGATAAATGAGTAACTGTAAGTGACTGACATAACAGGAGAAAAACTGTTGATGCACAATCAAATTTGGAAATTGCCTGCCCCCGGTGTATTCTACTGTTCTAACTCTCAATGGTAGGTTGACACCCCATCTGAGTTCCTAAAAAAATAAAACGTCTGGGGGCCCTAAGCAAACACTTATTCCACTTAAGCCTGGAAACGGCCCTGCAGCGCACACCACAACAAACACCGTCTCACACACTCATGCCTTATCAACTTGGGCTGGGCCAATTGTATTCTCAATGTTTTAAAAGACGCTATCCTTTCTGTCACCAGCACAGTGGAGGAGGTCAGGAGACACGTCCGACTTTAAGATCTCTATTTTCAGTTGTCTTTTTTTATTTATTTACCCAAGTCTAGAGACTGGATACAGTATAGTAAGGGACCCTCGTATGTGTTCCTCAGATGAGACTTGTCTGCTGCTCCTTCGTGTAATCAGCATGTTAACATAGAACAGGCCTGGCAGCCTAGCCAGGAGTGTTCCAGCACTTAGTGAGACTGTGGAGTCAAGAAATTTAGAAGTAATACAGATGGTTAGCAATGGCGAATAACCCTTACAATTCCCACCCAGTCAGCCATTTAGTGATGGAGTCCAGCAGAGTCCAGCAGACTCTAAGCAGCACTTCACAACCTGCCTTTCTGTCCGTTACCAGCTAATGAATGAGATCAATGAAAACTGCAGTGCAGACGTGAGTTGGTCATAAAGACAAAAGAAACAAGAGACAGAGTTTTCAGGGCAGAGCGAGAGAAGGAGGGAGAGGGAGAGGGAGAAGAGAAAGCCTTGTGTCATGGTTGAATGTGATAGGATGTGAAGTTACCGTCCACAGGTAGGGCGGTGGGGGGAATGGGGGGCAGGTCCAACGCTTAGGGACACAGATGGGAAATGTCAGTCCGCTGTGTCGCTCTCCTGACGACCAGACTGTAACCGTCCATCACACAGATGCACACAGACAAAGAGAGGGGTGCGGAGAGAGGGATGGAGGGAGAGTGTGTGTGTGGCGGTGGGCAAGATGTGAAGAGAGGTTGGCACATCAGACCCAGTAGAGACGTGTGTAGGTGAGTTTGAGGGGATGCATGTCCTGAGAGCCTGAGCTTCTCTCTCTCTCTGTCTGTCTGTGTGTGTGTGTGTGTGTGGGGGGGGGGGGGGGGGGTACAGGCACTTTGTGGATTGTATCTGGGATGACAAGAGCGTGATGACGGAAATATGAAGTGACCCTGCTGCTTCAGTTACACACTGCTTTACAGAAGATCCTTTCCCTAGACACAGGATACAACAGCAAGGCCAGGCAGAGAGAGAGAGCCAAGGCTATGCTCAGTAATATACTGTTTTCTCTTCACTATACAGTGAAGGTGAGACAGAAAGAGAGATGGAGAAATAGAGAGAGACAGAGGGAGAGAGAGATAGAGAAATTGGGGAGACAGAGAAAGAGAGGGGGAGGGAGGAGGTGGGAGAGAGAGAGACAGAGGGAGAGAGAGAGAGAGAGAAAGGGGGAGACAGAGAAAGAGGGGGGGAGGTAGGAGGTGGGAGAGAGAGAGACAGAGGGAGAGTTTATAATGGTTTGCACTATGTGAAGTGCGCTCACACTTCAGAATACAGATTTAAATTGTCCCGTGGTGGTAAATCCCCATGTTGAAAACACACAAAGAGCAGCGGGGGGTGGGTCTCTCTCTCAGGGTGTACTAAAGCCCATATGTCACCAGCTATGCAGTCAAGTGCCATGGAAATCCAGTTGAGCTGTTGTAAGGCAGCAGAACCCAGCTCCATACAGACAAACTAATAAACTGCAATCTGAGTCCCAATCCTCTTAGAACGCTTCACCAACTCCCACCGCCTTAAGGAGGGATATACTGGACCCACACGCACACACTCAGACGGGTGTGTGTGTGTGCGTGTGTGTGTGTGTGTGTGTGTGTGTGTGTGTGCCCACGCATAATTAGAGAAAAACTATTGTCCATCCAAAAGGATTCCTTCCCTGATCTGAATAGCTAGTGCTTCATTGTGTGAAATTCAGACGGCTTTCAGGACAGAGTTCCTCAAAGGTTTGAGGCCATTCTCCAGTGCATAAAAGAAGCCAGACCTTTAAAGAAAGTAACGACTCTGGGATAGAGTGGATTAATTGGTAGTTATTAGCATTCCCATAGTCGCTGAGAAACAGAGAGGAACAGCCTAACTGTTTTTCCAGATGTCTGTGGTGTTGGTTCACTGTACCTAGAGATTGGTACTCACCAAGGGAACAACGGTCTCCAGTCATAATTAGCTCTACCAGTCAAGTGTCTCTGATTGGATTACTGGCATCTCCTTTTGGGGCGCTGCACTTCCAAGGAAAGAACCCGGAGTGGCGGGAGTGATCCGAAACAGAAACAGTGTTTGGATACATTGAGAGAAAGGGGGTTGTTAGATTGTAAGCTAGAGATAGACAAGGCCGTGGGAACACTGCAGGGCATGAGGACAAGTGAAAGACCCCTGGAAGATCCTTGGAGCTCTGTCTCACCCCTCTGAAAGATCTGGACAATACTGGGGCACTTGGCAGCCTGCTCTGTCTCTCTCTCTCTCTCGATCTGTCTGTTACCTCAGTTCCGTTTCATGCTTGATTTTCCCATGTTTGTTTTTATACTGTATGTGTATAGTTTTTTTTTATAGACTGCAGATTGGAATGTGTTACTAGACAGGTTGAGCTTTGTTACCGAACAAACAAACCATATTCTCTGTAGCAGAAAGACAAGGCTGGATATGGCTGGAGAGGAGAAATACAGTCCAAGGAGAAGGCAGAAAAGTCTTAACAGACACTGTTTCCTTTTTGCATTTGATTCATGACTCGTTGCGACAATACAGCGACAGAAACCATATGAAAGCATCCATAGAGCGACAAGCTGAAGGACAATACTGTAGGAATAATTACATGAGCTGAGAAACTAGACAATATAATTGTGTTGTGATCATGATGAGCAGCCTCAGTTTGTATTATCTTTCTTTCTAGGCCATATAATCACATTTCACATCCAGATGTTTGATGTCTGCCCACGATGTGGATAATGTGATTCAATTGCTCTGGTAGCTAATTGTACTGTGTTCAAAGTTGCTACTGAGTGCATTTCCTTATCAAACAGCTCTGAATTCTCTAATCTACCACCATCGCACTCTTCCTACTTGAATTTGAAGTACTTATATGCAATATTATAATTTCAAACGTAACGTTCATTGCTTGGACAAATATAAACCTTTATTTACACATATTTCCCCCAAAATGGGAAATATGACAGATTTAATGGTTATCATTAGCCATTAAATGTACGCTATTAAACCTGCTAAATGTGTTTGGTTGTTTGCATCTGATGCGCTAATACAGCAGGCAGAGGCAGTGTTTCACATGGACCTGGGTCTTAATGTATACGTGTCATGAATAGCCCTGGGGGTCCTGAGTTCAGACTATACCACACCTGGGGAACCCCCCCCCCCTAATCTCTCCATATCCCTTACAGCGGTAGGGCTTGATCTGAGAAACAGCCATGAAACCAGGCATACACACTCATAAACACAGGCTAGCGGCGCGGTTGATCAAGTGAATAGCCATGAAACCAAGGGTACCCCCTTTTCTCCTTGGGCGCTGAGGCCCTAGTCTCACCTCCCCATTCACCTCTAGACCCCTAGCCCCTCTGTCAATGGCATTTATATGGTAATTAGATTTAGAGCTGTCCTGACCACAGCACAGCATTCCCCCAGCCCCTGACTGACAGGAGACCTTTCTCTCAGCCCAAACAAGCGAGCTAAATCCATTCCAGAATTACAGCATGTTAAGAGGCTGGGCTCTGTGCAGCGCTGCGCAGGGCAGAGGTGAGAGGGGAATGTCGCCAACAGCTATTTAACATAGCTATTCATACTGTAACAAATCAGGAGGAAGAGGTTCTCAAGAGAGGGAAGGAGGGAGGGAGACATTGGACATCTATGTCGAGGAGCTAGGTATTTTTATGTCCCGTTCTTAGTTGAAAATTGACACATTTCACTGTCCATTCAGTTGGAGAACACACTTTCCATTCAGTTGGAGAACACACTTTCCATTCAGTTGTTGAACACACTTTGTTTTATGAGAAACTCAATGATTGGGATTCTGTGATCATAACCGAGTATCCAGAGAAAAAATAGACAGGTTTGAAAAAATATAGTATGAGATTATTTTTATTTTTTATTTTTTTAAATACATTTTGTGATGAAATCAGTCACTTGGATGATGATCATAACTCATATCCTACAGGGATGTTTCAACAAATTAATATTACAGTTTATAGCTTTGGATTGGCTGCATTTCTTAGAGGATTGAACATGTTCTGCCTTGTGTTTAACCATCTACTAGCCTGCAGGGCCACCCTCGGGAGCTCCACAGGAAGTGGATGGGGGGTGGGGTATTCAACGCAACACAGGACGTGATGTCAGAGGGAGGGTAAAGGCCCCAGGGCTTGTTTTAATTACCATATGAATAGCTCCTCCTCAGTCTCCTGCTATTCTAATCAGTCAGGTTTTTTTTCATCAGGTCTAACTGAGCATAGCCAATTATATAATTATGTTTTCCTCACACCTTCCGATTCCAACTTTGCCTTGGTTTAAAAAGTGTCAACACCCAACTGATTTGATCCAATTGATCATTTTCAGCTTGATATTATACCACATGTCCCTTTGAATTCATGTTGGACGTGGGAGAATCTATATTCCCAGGGTGTAAATGAAACAAATTGTTGTGTGAATTCTCCCACTGATGTTTCGTTCTCCAAAGACTAATGCACAGACGTATGTGTTAGACAGCAGGGGAGAAGTTTAACAGCAAAAAAACAAACCCGTTGATGAGCTATATTTTGTCTTATAGGGGAACGTGTGACATCAACGTTTCTCAGAAGTCAGTAAATAAGACAATATTGCCAGTAGAGTCAGAGGTTTTAACTTAATGAGATTTGTTCCTGTGGATTTGCAGCTCTTACATTTTCTTATTCGCAGGTTCCTCATCCGTTTGATCACCTAACACGCGATTACTTAAGGGAGCTGGATTATCTGCCTGGGAGAGGTCTGCCTGGCATCCTAGGTGCGTCTCTCTCTATACACTAAGAGGCTTACGTACGGCAAAATATGAAATATGTGCTGGCTAATAGCCTTATTTCCTCCCGGCATTTCGTTTCTTTAAAAGAGAAAATCTGATTCCTTCCCAAAAGTTGGTCACATCTATCGCTGATTTGTCATAGACACTGCAAATCCAGTTGTAGCATGTAATACGTCTGAACAAGGTTATAAAGCTTTTCGGTTTTAACGATGCCACTGCCACACACAACGAGAGGTAGCCTTTGAACAACACAGAAGTGGCTGTTACAGCATGGATTTGTGTTATGACAGAGCAGTGAAAAACAGAGTGAAAACTGGGTTCATTCGGAGTTGGCCAGTGCTATTTCCCCGCTGATCTCTAGTGCAGTACTCCCGTGTAGGGAGGCCTTCGTATTAAAGGGATTTTATGCAGCCAAAGCTATATGGAGGGTAATTTTCAGGGTGCTTTAGGGTAATGATGTCAACACATACTTTCTCTTTCACCTCCATTGTTTATACGCTGTCTTTCTACTTCTCCATTTTTTTCTTTCTCTGCCTCTCCTGTCAATCTACCCCTTTATATTTCAATCTCTTCCTACATATTGCCACCACTCTCTTTTCCCTCTCTCTCTCGCACTCCACTCTTTCTGCTTCTCTCTCTCTCTCCCTCTCTCTCCTCTCTCGCTCATCCATCCTCTCAGACAGAGCCTGCGTCGTCAGCAGAACCAACAGTGGGGGTCATTTCAGAGTAGGTCCCATGCATTGCTAATCAGACTCTCATTCACCGCACAGCTCATCTAGATGGGATTAAACAGCAGCAGGTATAGCCTTCCTGCGTTCCTGAGCCTGGAATTGTGTTAGCAGCAAGGTAAATCAAGCAGTTCTTAAACACAGTATTACTTTCAGGGGGTCTTTACTAAAGCAAAAGAGCACAGTTGTACCTCCGAGTCATTTCAACCCACACAGCTCCTTTCATCTGGTTTGTAGCCCACTCTTTTTCCTCAGATGGGGAATAATTTTTTTTTTTTCTAGAAAAATACTGAGACTTACAGTAGTCGCTGTCTTTTAGCAAGCAGTTATAATATGAGCTCATAGCAAGACCAATTTATGAATATACGCATTTAAAAGGCACATTGAAACCTAGGGGCGCATAGGATTTATAAATAGGCGGAGGATACGGTGGGGTGTCACTATGTGTTTATACAGTACATAATAAACATGTTTGTTGGCAGGGCTTTTTTCACGTTGCTTCTTTGTGTGTACCGTGACCCACCTGACATTTATCCCCACAAGGAAGAACATGAAAACAAACTTCCCTTTGGGGTCACGGTGACGTCGATGACTGTAAAATGTCACCGTCCTACATACACTGTACGTCTGTGCCCCAATCAGCGTCATGGAGAAGAGGGTTCGGTCTCTGTTTTTAATGAGGCTCATGTAAAAATGATCGGGGCGATTTCTGAGGAGGTCAGGTGTACTTCTCAACCAGACGGAACACTCCAGGCTGAATAGACTAAAGATGACAACCTGTCTACCAATCTGCTTTATTGTCACTAGGGAGTTTTTCGGAAATCAACCTTGTGGATCAACTTTCAACGTCATGAAAGCCCTTTTAAAGAGCAACCAGGCATCCTCTACTGACAGGATGAGGTCAATATCCTTCCAGGATACCCAGGCCAGGTCAATTAGAAAGGCCTGCTCGCTGAAGTGTTTTATGGTACGTTTGACAGTGATGAGGGGTGGTCATTTGACCGCGGACCCATTACGCACGCAGGCAATGAGGCAACGATCACTGAGATCCTGGTTGAAGACAGCAGAGGTGTATTTATAGGGCAAGTTGGTCAGGATGATATCTAAAAGGGTGCCCATGGTTACTGATTTATGGTTGTACCTGGTAGGTTCCTTGATCATTTGTGTGAGATTGAGGGCATCTAGCTTAAATTGTAGGATGGCCGGGGTGTTAAGCATGTCCCAGTTTAGGTCACATAACAGTACAAGCTCTGAAGATAGATGGGGCAATCAATTCACATATGGTGTCCAGGGCAAAGCTGGGGGCTGAAGGTGGTCTATAACAAGCGGCAACGGTGAGAGACTTGTTTCTGGAAAGGTGGATTTTTAAAAGTAGAAGCTCAAATTGTTTGGGCACAGACCTGGATAGTATGACAGAACTCTGCAGGCTATCTCTGCAGTAGATTGCAACTCCACCACCTTCCCCTTTGTCAGTTCTATCTTGTCGGAAAATGTTATAGTTAGGGATGGAAATTTCAGGATTTTTGGTGGCCTTCCTAAGCCAGGATTCAGACAGGGCTAGGACATCCGGGTTGGCAGAGTGTGCTAAAGCAGTGAATAAAACAAACTTGGTTAAAGTTTGTTTACTAATACTGAATGTATATTTATTTGTATGCTTGTTTATTTGTTTTATAGAGCTCTCTGGAGATTTGAATAATTGACTCGATTTGTATTCTCTTAAACACAGTCAGATGAGGACTCCAGGGAATTGTGGGATTGATAATTCCGAAGCCTGAAGTTAATCACCATCTGGTCTCAAACATCCCTTTACAGCTCAGATAACTTAGTATATTAGAGAGAGAGAGAGAGAGAAAGAGAGAGAGAGAAAAAGAGAGAAAAAGCATGATGCCTGTGTTTTGACGACACACCAAAAAAAAATCTACATTTCTTTCCAGATTACAAATGCACTTCTGCTTTAGAGCTCCATTTAGACACTTCCGTTTTAAAGTTGTGATATATTGTTTTTGTTCCTAATACTGACTTTCTGCAGATCTTATTTCAAACAAGTACTGTATACTATTGTATTACTGTATGCAGATAAATTCAGAATTTGACATTTAAAATGAGGCCAAAAGTATTGAACTGAAAAGCTAAATACAACATTTAACAATACGACCATGTAGATGTCAACCACCACCACAGCAATGCCAATGCCAATGCCAATGCCAATGCCAATGCCAATGCCAATGCCAATCCGCAGCGAAGCCAGTTTGAAAACAAAACAGAGCTAAATGGACAAACACGAACCGCACCGACACCAGCAGCACACACCAGAATGAAAAGCCAAACGTTGCTACTAACTGCTACCGTTCCGATGATTTAGCTCTGCATGTCTCCCCAGTGGATCATACTGAACTTTTTGGTGTGGCGTGACAAATTAAATGTTATTGGGATTATTTGGGCAGTCTGAGGTTCATTCATTTAGTCCATATCTCCTGCTCTGACAGTACCTGCCGCATCAATCACAGTATCAAGGAGGGAAGCTGGGTGGAGGATAGATGGATGGATGGATGGATGGATGGATGGATGGATGGATAGATGGATAGATAGACAGATAGATAGATAGATAGATAGATAGATAGATAGATAGATAGATAGATAGATAGATAGATAGATAGATAGAAAGATAGATGGTGCTTTATGGTTCTGGACACATTTCCAATCTGACATCTTTTAGTGCAGCGTTAGTGTGACATCACCAGGCATTTTAGCCGGTGTTGATGCGGCATCATGACAGTGCCAAGGATATGTGGTTTGTATGTGTGATGTTTGGTTTTATGGTGGCGTTTATGTAAGCTTTGTATGATGTTCGGGGTTATGGTGGAATTAACATAATCTGTGACTGGTAGGGTGAGTTTCCTTAGAAATGATCATCTCCCCATCACAGGCATACACGCATGCACACATGCACACACACACACACACACACACACACACACACACACACACACACACACACACACACACACACACACACACACACACACACACACACACACACACACACACACTACCCCATCCCAGCCTAAAGGGCTTTAACAAGAGCCAACCAATAGACATAATGCGTTTATGACTCTGTGCTCTCCAAATCTGATTTATATTGATGTGCACTTTTGTGACCTTGGGACTAAGGTTCTGTCTGCGCAAAGCATATTCTGAGATATTGAGCATTAAAGTTTTCCCATCCCAGATCTCAGTCCCACTTTCTTTAGTAGTGAATTTTTCTTTCATAACCCATTAAGGTGCTCATCTTAAAGGTACCTAACGTGCAGAGTATTTGTAAATAAAAAAATTTAAGGGGGGTGCAATGGCAGACATAACCTCATAGCTCTGACATGTCAATCTGGTTTCAGCTGTAAGCTTCTATCTGGCACTTCTGAATTAGACAGTTTTTAAGAAAACCGTAGCTATTTGAACATCGGCACAGTAACGGAATTGATTTCAAAGTTGAACAAACCATACAACTCTGTGCACAAGGACTAAGTTTGACAATTTACACTGAACATTTGACAAAAACACATTAGTGGAAGAACTGTGCAGAATTTTGGCAAAAAATCTCCCTCCGTTTTTTGTGTCCGACCACATATTCCAAAAACTCTTAAATATCTGCTCTGAATTTCTGCTCTGAATCTCTCTGCAGAGAGAATGGGGTGTCAGCTATGACATGACACCTTGAGTTAAAAAAACTCTCTTTTGGTTATGGAACTACAGTAAGTGAAGAACATTTACATCAGTTAACAGAATTATGGTAACAGAATTACATCATGAGTCCCTGATGTGTACGACACAAAAAGGCATAATTATGGATATTAATGTAATCTCTTCATGGTGATGTATCCTAAATAAGTACACAAAGGTAAAATAGGCAACATCCTTCTTTTCTTCTCTACTTTACTAAACTATAACTTTGTTTACTGTACTCTGCTGAACTATACTCTACTTTTCTTTACCATACTATACTGTGCTGTCCAAACTTGTGAACTCAACTGTGGTTTGTGACTAGTATGATTTCCCCTTGTAGACAATTCAATTGCAGAAATTCCATTACGAATGTTTGGGAAATTCCTTTACCAATGTTTTAGTCTCTTAATGTTTCATGAACAAACTGGATATCAGTAAAAACACTACAACAAATATATAGGTATATCTTTACGTGTCTGTGAACTTTCATTATCCTCCATCCTCATGAGTGAATTTTTCTTTAAACACTTCTTAAAGGATTTTTTGGTAACCGAATTTCAAGGCACAAGACAATGTTTCTTAAATTTACAGATGGCCGAATAAATTATCCAAAACTAAATTTAAGTGTTAGTTAGTTGGCAGGGGTCTTTACTTTACAGCATGATTGTGTTTTGATGTGTTTTTCAAGGCACAAGGCGAGACCCAAATGGAGACACAGGAGGCAGATGGTTGGAGTCTTACAATGTGTACTAATCCAAAGGGGTAGGCAAGAGAATGGTCGTGGACAGGCAAAAAGGTCAAAACCAGATCAGAGTCCAGCAGGTACAGAGTGGCAGACAGGCTCATAGTCAAAGGCAGGCAGAATGGTCAGGCAGGCGGTTACAATGTCCAGAAACAGGCAAGGGTCAAAACCAGGAGGACTAGAAAAAGGAGAATGCAAAAAGCAGGCGAACGGGAAAACCACTGGTTGACTTGGAAACATACACGACGAACTGGCACAGAGAGACAGGAAACACAGGGATAAATACACTGGGGAAAACAAGCAACACCTGAAGGGGGTGGAGACAATAACAAGGACAGTTGAAACTGATCAGGTTGTGACAGGTAGATGTTTTCTAAGACCCTTTTCCTCTGTTTGACCAGAAATCAACGCCTTTGCTTAGTCCACATTTTTTTAACGGAAAATGTTTGAAAAATGTATATATGCATGGATTTTAAAAAAGATAGTCTCTTAGCTTTTATTTGAAAAACAATTTGATATACTCCTATGAACTTCCCATGTTGGTGCTCATGAGTCCTTTTACATGGAAATGCCCCTACATAAATGATAGAATAACACCATTTTACAAAGATAGAGTCAGAGCATATCATTAAATACATTAAGACATGTATTCTGATCATCAGACGAATTACTGTCATCACCGAACAACGATGTGACAGTTGTTTTTTGCTTGCGTGCCATTATTGCTAGATAGACTAGCCTAGACCATACTTAGAAGGAGATGGCATAGACGTGTTCTGATTGGCCCGTTTGTATATCTTCAGGCTTGTGATTGGATTGCAGATAGAACCTTATAGCGCCAAGTTTAAATGGTTTTAAGCCAATATAACTTTTTAGTTGTTATTTTTTTCACTTAATATTGACTTTTTCAAACATCTAACTTTACAGAGATAATGAAGAGCCATCTAATGATCAATTATATGTGACTAACTCATTTTTGAAAAGCATACAGTACCAGTCAAAATCTTCGACACATCTACCTATTCAATGGTTTTTCTATATTTGTACAATCTTCTACATATGGAATCATGTAGTAACCAAGTTAAACAAATTAAAATGTATTTTAGATTTGAGATTCTTCAAAGTTGCCACCATTTGCCTTGATGACAGCTTTGCACAGTCTTTGCATTCTCTCAACCAGCTACATGAGGTAGTCACCTGGAATGCATTTCAATTAGCAGGTGTGCCTTGTTAATCTTCATCCTACCCCCTCCTTTTTCGAACATTCTGTTAAAAATCGCGCAACATTTCAGCGTCCTGCTACTCATGCCAGGAATATAGTATATGCATATGATTAGTATGTGTGGATAGAAAACACTCTGAAGTTTCTAAAACTGGTTAAATCACGGCTGTGACTATAACAGAGCGTGTGTTTCATCGAAAAGCGCAAGAAAAACTGGTCACTGAAATCTGAAAAAAGTATCCATGCGCCCCTTTCATGGATTGTTTAAAGGAAACCAAATTTAATATGGAGACGTATGCAATTCCTACAGCTTCCACATGATGTCGCCAAAAACGTCATTTTCATTGACAAAAATCCTTTGAGACATTACCAATAGATCCGTCATTCCATCCAGCCTACCTCAATCGATTTTGGAAGATTGAAAAATGGACACTGTTTTCTTGTGTAGCTGCTATTGAATACAGATCGCCCAGTGATCAATTTGAGCGCTTATTAACGTTTACAAATACCTAAAGTTGGGTTATAAAAGTAGGTTGAAGTGTTTTGTCAAAGAATATAGGCAACTTATATAATTTTTAAACATGACGTTGCGTGTTGGAAGAGATCTTTTTTCCTGATGCAGACAGGCTATACAAATTGATATTTTGGGCATTCATGGACGGATTTAATCGGGAAAAATACCAATTTGTGATGTTTATGGGACATATAGGAGTGCCAACAAAGAATATCATCAAAGGTAATGAATGTTTTATATTTTATTTCTGCGTTTTTGTGTAGCGCCGGCTACGCTAATTCTTTTGTTTACGTCGCCTTCAGGCATTTTGGGGTGTTGCATGCTATCAGATAATAGCTTCTCATGCTTTCGCCGAAAAGCATTTTAAAAATCTGACTTGTTGGCTAGATTCACAACGAGTGTAGCTTTAATTCAATACCCTGCATGTGTATTTTAATGAACGTTTGAGTTTTAACGAGTACATTTAGCATTTAGCGTAGCGCATTTGCATTTCCAGGTGCCTACTTGAGACGTCTGCGTCTCAAGTAGGAGCAAGAAGTTAAAGTTAATTTGTGTTTTTTTTCCCTTAATGCATTTGAGCCAGTCAGTTAGCTCTATTTGGTAAAATACCATGTCCATATTATGGCAAAAACAACTCAAATTAGCAAAGAGAAATGACAGTCCATCATTACTTTAAGACCTGAAGGTCAGTCAATACGGAAAATTTCAAGAACATGAGCAATGGACATCAGACCGGTGGAAATCTGTCCTTTTTGGTTCCAACCGTCGTGTCTTTGTTAGACACAGAATAGGTGAACAGATGATCTCCGTATGTGTGGTTCCCACCGCGAAGCAGGGAGGAGGAGGCATGTTGGTGTGGGGGTGCTTTGAAGGTGACACTGTCTGTGATTTATTTAGAAGTCAAGGCACACTTAACCAGCATGGCTACCACTGCATTCTGCAGCGATACACCATCCCATCTGGTCTGTGCTTAGTGGGACTATCAACAGGACCATGACCCAAAACACACCTCCAGGTTGGGTAAGGGCTATTTGACCAAGAAGGAGAGGGATGGAGTGCTGCATCAGACGACCTGCTTCCACAGTCACCCGAACATCAACCCAATTGAGATGGTTTGGAATGAGTTGAACCTTAGAGTGAAGGAAAAACAGCCAACAAGTGCTTAGTACATGTGGGAACTCCTTCAAGACCTATCGAAAAGCATCTCAGGTGAAGCTGGTTGAGAGAATGCCAAGAGTGTGCAAAGCTGTCATCAAGGCAAGGGTGGCTACTTTGAAGAATCTCAAATATAAAACTTTTTTTTTACTACAGTACATGATCCCATATGTGTTATTTATTCAGTATTATTCTACGATGTAGGAAATAAATGATGTAGGAAATAAAGAAATATAAAGAAAAACACTTGAATGAGTAGGTGTGTCCAAACTTTTGACTGGTACTGTATATAAAACCTTATAGTCCCAGGGTCTCGTTTTGACTCAGAGAAAGGTGAGAGCTGCTCCACTGATGGTGTGGACTGATACCTGTGGTGATGATGAGAATGGGAGTAGGACTTCTCCAAAAATACTTACAGTGTGCATTTCACCCTTAGGTAACGTTTTCTCAATGTTTTTTGTACTTAAAAAAAATATATATTTTGTATTTTATTTCACATTTATTTAACCAGGTAAGCTAGTTGAGAACAAGCTCTCATTTACAACTGCGACCTGGCCAAGATAAAGTAAAGCAGTGCGACAGGAACAACAGTGCAGTGCGACATGGAATAAACAACCATACAGTCAATAACACAATAGAGAAAAAAAGAAAGCCTATATACAGTGTGTGCAAATGGCGTGAGGAGGTAAGGCAATACATAGGCCATAGTAGCAAAGTAAATACAATTTAGCAGATTAACACTGGAGTGATAGATGAGCAGATGATGATGAGCAGATGATGGTATGTAAGTAGTGATACTGGTGTGCAAAAGAGCAGCAAAGTAAATAAAAACAATATGGGAATGAGGTAGGTAGATTGGGTGGGCTATTTACAGATGGACTATGTACAGCTGCAGGGATCAGTTAGCTGCTCAGATAGCTGGTGTTTAAAGTTAGTGAGGGAAATGTAAGTCTCCAGCTTCAGTGATTTTTGCAATTCATTCCAGTCACTGGCAGCAGAGAACTGGAAGGAAAGGCGGCCAAAGGAGATGTTGGCTTTGGGGATGACCAGTGAGTTATACCTTCTGGAGTGCGTGCTACAGGTGGGTGTTGTTATCAGTGTGACCAGTGAGCTGAGATAAGGCAGAGCTTTACCTAGCATAGACTTATAGGTGACCTGGAGCCAGTGGGTCTGGCAACAAATATGTAGCGAGGGCCAGCTGACTAGAGCATACAGGTCGCAGTGGTGACAAAATTGATGGCACTGTGATAGAATCCATCCAATTTGCTGAGTAGTGTATTGGAAGCTATTTTGTAGATGACATCGCCAAAGTCGAGGATCGGTAGGATAGTCAGTTTTCCTAGTGTAAGTTTGGCGGCGTGAGTGAAGGAGGCTTTGTTGCGAAATAGAAAGCCGATTCTAGATCTGATTTTGGATTGGAGATGTTTGATATAAGTCTGGAAGGAGAGTTTACAGTCTAGCCAGACACCTAGGTATTTGTAGTTGTCCACGTATTCTAGGTCAGAACCATCCAGAGTAGTGATGCTATTCGGGCGGGTGCGGGCAGCGAACGGTTGAAAAGCATGCATTTGGTTATACTAGTGTTTAAGAGCAGTTGGAAGCCACGGAAGGAGTGTTGTGTGGCATTGAAGCTCGTTTGGAAGTTAGTTAACACAATGTCCAAAGAAGGGCCAGATGTATACAGAATGGTGTCGTCTGTGTAGAGGTGGATCAGGGAATCACCCGCAGCAAGAGCGACATCATTGATATATACAGAGAAAAGAGTCGGTCCAAGAATTGAACCCTGTGGTACTCCCATAGAGACTGCCAGAGATCCGGGACAACAGGCACACTGAACTCTGTCTGCGAAGTAGTTGGTGAACAAGGCGAGGCAGTCATTTGAGAAACCAAGGCTATTGAGTCTGCCGATAAGAATACGATGATTGACAGAGTCGAAAGCCTTGGCCAGGTCGATGAAGACGGCTGCACAGTACTGTCTTTTATCGATGGCGGTTATGATATCGTTTAATACCTTGAGCGTGGCTGAGGTGCACCCATGACCAGCTCGGAAACCGGATTGCACAGTGGAGAAGGTACAGTGGGATTCAAAATGGTCAGTGATCTGTTTATTAACCTGGCTTCCAAAGACTTTAGAAAGGCAGGGCAGGATGGATATCGGTCTATAACAGTTTGTGTCTAGAGTGTCACCCCCTTTGAAGAGGGGGATGACCGCGGCAACATTCCAATCTTTAGGGATCTAGGACAATATGAAAGAGAGGTTGAACAGACTGGTATTAGGGGTTGCAAAAATGGCGGCTGATCATTTTAGAAAGAGAGGATCTAGATCGTCTAGCCCGGCTGATTTGTACGGGTCCAGGTTTGGCAGCTCTTTCAGAACATCTGCGATCTGTACTTGGGTGAAGGAGAAGCTGGTGAGGCTCGGACACCTAACTGCGGGGGGAGCGGAGCTGTTTGCCAGGGTTGGGGTAGCCAGGAGGAAAACATGAACAGCCGTAGAGAAACTGGCCAGCCATAGAGAAACAGTGCTTTTTCTGTAGGTTATTAACTTGTATGCAAATTATCTAATAACAATGTAACACAATTAAAGACAAACGGTTTCTATCTTTTACCCAATATAGTTGTGTTCCATCTTTGTATGCTACTAAGACCGTGCTCTGTGCTTCTTCAATCTAGTAGGAGACGGCTGCATTCCATAGAAACACTTGTGTTTGATCAATGAATCAACCAGACCGTGTTGATCTCACCCCAATCACTTTGAAAAAGGGTCTGTCTGAGAGAGAGAGAGAGAGAGAGAGAGAGAGAGAGAGAGAGAGAGAGAGAGAGAAAGCGAGAGAGAGAGAGAGAGAGAACCATGAGGAATTAATTCCGAAGGCATCAAATCATTAGGCAGTTGGATGTTATTCATGAATTAATAAACGCAACAAGATCTCGGCGTTTGGTTTTCCATTAAGCAACTAGGTCAATAAGACATCCCAAATAATTAGGGCCATTTATTAATAACCTAGTGAATAGTGCAAGTCGTTGAATCATGAACTTTTTCAATATGAAGCGATGGTAGACAGGAAAGGAGAGGAATCATTTATTTCTTTGGCAGCAGTGGGGTATCACAAATGAGCAGCTGAGACCAAAGTGTAATGACCTGACTGCACCTGAGATGAGACAGCATCGTTTAACCCTGAGCTCGAACATAAAGAGGAAGCTCAGTGTATGCAGTGTGTGTGTGTCTGTGTGCGTGTGTGTGTGCATGTGTCTGCGTGTGTTCAGTGTTTATGGGCGCGGGTATGTTCAATAACACACCAGAAAATAAAGCCCAATAAAACTGCATCACAAGTGCACATTTACCTGCACACCCGTGCTTGATAAATGCCACGGCAACCAGGGAAAATTGCCTGCAAAGGACAGGGTGACTAATTCTCTCGCAAAATGTTATTAGGGCTTGGTGTGTGTGTGTGTGTGTGTGTGCGTGCGCGTGTGCGTGCGTGCGTGTGCGTGTGTGCGTGTGTGTGTGTGTGCGTGTGTGCATGTGCGTGTGCGTGTGCATGTGAAGGGCTTACAGGTTGTTTGAATGAAAATGAGATCTGTTCAATAATACATTAGAGTGTCTGCAGAACACTATTATGAAATAATATGTTTTATAAATGTGCTGGTAAATGGTGTATATTTCTGGCCTGGCATATATTTTACCCATATGATAGATGGTGGACAAGACTTGAAATTACATATGGGCTGTCATGCATGGCTGTTTAATATATTCCTTCAATATTGAAAACATTGGCAACGGAAAGGAAAACATATTAAAAACATTTTCTTTGAATTATATTATATTGTATTAATATATTTTATTTATTATATAAAATGGTATTCCTTTTTTATCAGATGGACAGTATAGTGTGCTGGAAATTATAATCGTTAGCTACTCTTACGGTGGTTACGTACAAACACTCATTCACTTCTTACAGAAATCACAGTGCATGAAGTGTGTAATGTACCTTCCAGTACAGTATGGTGCACTTTATTTGAGGCTTCAATACATATCTTTATATTCATTTCACTGAATGTGATCGCGTACAATAGCATAGATGTTTTCAATCCTCACTGAGAGTTTGTTGAAGGACAAACCACTCGTCTAGAGTCTATCTTAGAAGTTGATGTAGACTGTAATCATGTGGAAAGACTAGTGGCTACAGCAGAGAGACGGACCCGGCATTCACGCGTTCCTGCAGCGATCACATATTCCTCCTGCATTCACATTCTCCTCCAGCATTCACATATTCCTCCAGCATTCACATTTCCTCCAGTATTCACATGATCCTCCAGCATTCAAATGTTCATTCACACATACTGGGCTATGAACGTATCATTTACTTTGACCTATACATTGAACAATATCATGCCCTTCAAGTATATTTTGCTCTGTCGTTTTTTTTCTCTGGCTCTCTCTATACCTACCCATTATTCTCTCTTTCTCCATTTCTCACAAAACGACTTCCACGCACATTATTTGCAATCTCACCCTCTCATTCTCTCTCCCTCTTTCTCTCTCATTGACCATTGTTACATAACATCCCTCAGAATAGTAGAACAAGAGCTGTCTTTGTGGAGGATTTTCAACTGGTCATATGTCTCAGAGCGTTATTCCGCTTTCTGTTGGTCTTGAATCACTGCTCTCTGTTTTTGGATGTTTAATGCACATAAAATGCCATGTGACGTGTCAGGGGTAACCTTTGGGTAAATGTGTGCATTTGTTTTCTAACCAAGCCCTGTGCAAACTTGGAAGATATTATATAGGTTTCCTCAGGGTGCTTAATTTATCTTTCCTGACAGTGGAGATGTCAGCGAGCTAGGCCCTTTTTTAAAATTATGACTTTTATTTTGTTTCACTTCATGTGTTTTCTGGCCAAAGAACGGGCAATGTAATCTTGTAGTAGAAAAAATTGTCTTAAAAAATTCAGAACAGAGTAATGCCACATACACAGGAAGATTTCTGAAATGTATTTTAGTTCGTCATTTCCAACTTTAGTTTAGAAGACTAAACTTTGTGGTGAGTTTAGCAGTTACCTCTGAAGGTTCTCCATGAGGGGGATTGTATTGTTTCCGGGCCTCTGCTCCGGGAGGCCTGAGAGAGAAGAGCAGCAGATTTACACTCATGATGTCCTCTCAGGGGGTGTTTAAAAAACATAATCTCTCTGTGTGGATCTCACTTTCTCTCTATCACCTCTTTTTTCTCTTGGTCTCCCGCTCTCTCTCTCTCTCTGTCCTTCTCTTTCTCATACTTTCTCCCCCCCCCCCCCTCCCCAGCGAGCCAGAAGGAGCATCTTGGAGTTCCACAGCAGGCTGCTTCCAGGGTTCCTCTGGGGAGGGGAGCAGGGGAGGGGGTTCCACTCTGTGATTAACAAGGCCAACTGGTGCTTCTTTACTAATCAGGACGTGAAGTGTACCGGGCTAGTACTCGGCGAGGGAGGGGGTTAGCCAAGAAGAAGAGCCCAAGAAGGGAGGGAGGGAGGGAGGGAGGGAGGGAGGGAGGGAGGGAGTGAGGGAGTGAGGGAGGGAGGGAGGGAGGGAGGGAGGGAGGGAGGGAGGGAGGGAGGGAGGGAGGGAGGGAGGGAGGGAGGGAGGGAGGGAGAGAGGGAGGGAGGGAGGGAGGGAGGGAGGGAGGGAGGGAGGTTGTTCACCCATACCCACTGGGATGGAAGAATTTTGAGTATCCTGGAATATTACCTCCGGTTATAACTACAGTCCTAAAATATTACCCTAACCATTATTAGACTGGGTTATGATGACTTTTTAACTACTATTTGGCTAGCACCAAAACAATGATCTATTATACAATTTCAATCAATGAGTTCTAGCAGTTTATTATTGATTTATAGACCATCTATAAACTAGTGATTAACAGACTATGTTCTACTTATAAATCTGTTGTAAAGAGTCCCCAAGGCTCGGGCAGCTCCCAAGTAAAATGTGTGTGGTATTTAATATAAAACAAAGCTGTGATCCTGAGCCATAAGGAGTGATGCACGGCTGTGTGGCAACAGCATATCAGCACATCATTTACGCCACTCTTTATTAACACATTTCATTTCATTCAGGCAGCCGTGCCATTAGATGCCTTTGGCTACTCCCCCATCCTTCTCTGTGCGAGAGCCCAGAACTTATTGCGTCCAGTACATTTTTCACTGAGACCTCATTACAGTTTGATCGTCAAGTCAAGGACATGTTGGAGAGCTGCTAGGGAGCCCTCTCCACTGTCCAGGCCTCTGCATTCCATCCATGTGAGTGGGAGCAGAGGGGCTGACTGACACATGAGGAAGAACCGTCACTGTTGTGTGGAGAAGACCCTCAACATGCACAGGTTCATCTAAATCCCTTTTTTTTCCATCCTTTCTGTTTCTTTCAGTCTATCCGTCTCGCTCGCTCTCTCTCTCTCTCTGATTCACTCTATCTGTCACACACACACATACACACACACACAGAGACTCACTGCCACGAACACGCAGATAAATCTTTAAAGAGTCCCTAGCTACTTTTGAATTCAAACATCTCCCTTCGCCTGGCGAGGGGAGTGAGACTGTAAATTCATCCTGACTGCTCATAACCGAGGAACACTGTCAGATTTGATGAGTAATTGAAACCCTCGTAACTCAGTCGTAGCTCAAGCTGTTTTAATGGGGGGCAGTGTGTTTATGTATGTGTGTGTGAGCGTGTACCTTCCTCCATGCATTTGCGGGTTTTCCTCTCCCTAGCTATCGATAGTAGATCTATGTGGAAGAACATTAACCATGATTTCCTGAAAGGTTCAGTGTTCCGCCATGGAACACAATGCTCAACGGCAAATGTGTTAACATCAACTGAATATGGAATATGTCTGGAAGGTAGTTCCGAGGACAGTGCTTCTTTGAAGTGAAGGAGGTACAGATGGTCTACTGATGAGACACACAGACACCCGTGAGGCCCGTGACTACGATCTCACCTGGGCACATACCATATGGTGTCATCATTCTCTTACACACACACACACACACACACACACACACACACACACACACACACACACACACACACACACACACACACACACACACACACACACACACACAGCTGAAAGAGAGTAAGGTAGAGGGAAGCAGAGCCTCATTGTTAATTACAGTTGAAGTCAGATGTTTACACACACCTTAGCCAAATACATTTAAACTCAGTTTTTCACAATTCCTGACATTTAATCCTACTAAGAATTCCCTGTCTTAGGTCAGTTAGGATCACCACTTTATTTTAAGAATGTGAAATGTCAGAATAATAGAAGAGAGAATTATTTATTTCAGGTTTTAGGTTTTCTTTCATCACATTCCCAGTCGATCAGATGTTTACATACGCTCAATTAGCATTTGGTTGCATTGCCTTGAAATTGTTTAACTTGGGTCAAACGTGTCAGATAGCCTTCCAAAAGTTTCCCACAATACGTTTTTGGCCCATTCCTCCTGACGGAGCTGGTGTAACTGAGTCAGGTTTATAGGCCACCTTGCTCGCACACGCTTTTTCAGTTCTGCCCACACATTTTATCTATAGGATTGAGGTCAGGGCTTTGTGATGGCCACTCAAATACCTTGACTTTGTTGTCCTTAAGCCATTTTGCCACAACTTTGGAAGTATGCTTAGGGTCATTGTCCATTTGGAAGACCCATTTGAGACCAAGCTTTGACTTCCTGACTGATGTCTTGAGATGATGCTTCAGTATATCCACATAATTTTCCTTCTCATGAAGCCATCTATTTTGTGAAGTGCACCAGACCCTCCTGCAGCAAAGCACCCCCACAACATGATGCTGCCACCCCTGTGCTTCACAGTGTTCTTCGGCTTGCAAGCCTCCTAATTTTTCCTCCAAACATAACGATGGTCATTATGACCAAACAGTTCTGTTTTTGTTTCATCAGACCAGAGGACATTTCTCCAAAAAGTACGATCTTTGTCCCCTTGTGCAGTCCCCTTGTGCAGTTGCAAAAGGCGTTTTTATGGCGGTTTTGGAGCAGTGTCTTCTTCTTTGCTGAGCGGCCATTCTGGTTATGTTGATATAGGACTCATTTTTACTGTGGATATAGATACTTTTGTACCTGTTTCCTCCAGCATCTTCACAAGCTCCTTTGCTGTTTTTCTGGGATTGATTTGCACTTTTCGCACCAAAGTAAATTAATCTCTAGGAGACAGAATGCGTCTCCTTCCTGAGCGGTATGATGGCTGCGTGGTCCCATGGTGTTTATACTTGCATGCTATTGTTTGTACAGATGAACGTGGTACAAGGCATTTAGAAATTGCTCCCAAGGATGAACCAGACTTGTGGAGGTCTACACTTTGTTTTCTGAGGTTTTCTGAGGTCTTGGCTAATTTATTTTGTCAAGCAAAGAGGCACTGCGTTTGAAGGTATGCCTTGAAGTACACCCACAGGTACCCCATAAATGGACTCAAATGATCTCCATTAGCCTACCAGAAGCTTCTAAAGCCACGACATCGTTTTCTGGAATTGTCCAAGGTGTTTAAAGGCACAGTCAACTCAGTGTATGTGAACTTCTGACCCACTGGAATTGTGACACAGTGAATTATAAGTGAAATAATCTGTCTGTAAACAATTGTTGGAAAAAGTACAAAGTAGATGTCCTAACCGACTTGCCAAAACTACAGTTTGTTAACAAAACATTTGTGGAGTGGTTGAGAAACGAGTTTATTGACTCCAACCTAAGTGTATGTAAACTTCCGACTTCAACTGTATATAATACCTGTTTATCGTTGAACAGTTTAGATGTGTCAATGAGTGAATGTTAATGGCCTGTTTATAGAATGATGGAAAAGTGTTCCTGATTTTGTTCATTCCCACTGTTGTGCTAAAAAAAAGAACGTTGCATTATTCATGTGTTTGAGCTCCTCATGGTGTCAGAGTCTCTCCCAGTGCTGGGTAGGATATCACAGAGGAGATTCAAGCTACTTGAGTTGTCAAAAGCAGCTCAGATCATTGCTTTGTACTGGCCCTGCTATCTCAAACCATGTTATAAGGAACTCCAGTCCAGAGAGCTTGCAGATGGGGAATAAAGCAAGTTGATGATAGGTAGAAGAGATGTATCATATTTACATTAGCCTCTTACCTCAACACATCATGTGTTCCTACTCCCTTCACACTCCACACACACACACACACACACACACACACACACACACACACACACACACACACACACACACACACACACACACACACAAATACACATACACACATGCACAGACACAAATACACACACATTCGCACACACACCCTCGCCAGCCCTCTCCTTTGAGGCTTGAGGGTAATAACATCTTTAAATGTCAGTGAGCTTTTTGCCAGAGCCCATATCAGTCCCTTCACACCCGTGGAGCGATTGTCCCTCCGCCTATCCCAGACTCCTTAGCGGCACAGGGACTGACCACCTGGCACAGGTTTCTGTGGCGCCAGGCTCGGTGGCGTCCCCTCAGAGGAATACATTGACCTTATGTTGGAGTGTCTCTACAACACCATGGCTGTCAGCCTGGGAGTAGGGACCATATACAGCATTACCAATGGAGGGCGAACTGCTTTCATAGGATTTACTGTTATGTATATTAGACTATTGGTTTAAACTCAGTACAGGTGCTAAGAAATACAAAATGGAGAACTCGACTCAACTCCCACACCTGTTTCTTTATTCATTTCTTTCTTTTGACTTTTCACACCATGTCTTTTAAACCTTATTATTTGTTATTACATCTTTGTGTGTTATTAAAAGTCGAAACGTCTGTGATTCGCCCGTTCCAAATCCCACAGGATTGGGATCGAAGCCAGGTCCACTTGAACGAGAGGGAGGGAAAAAAACACAAGGAATTGAATAAGGAGATGACAGAGAACAAGACCAAGCAGTTAAAAGCCGCTGCAGCTCCCTCTTTCTCTCCTACCAGTTTTTTATTTTCTTTTAGTAATCTAACGTTGAAGTTTATTCCCAGGCACATCGTAATTTCTTTGCAATATTGTACTACTTCAAAAGAAGTTATTGATGCTGCACGAGGTCTATTTTCATAGCCCCGAGTTAAATCGTGGCACCCTCTCACTCATAAGCCTATGGATTTAGCATAGAGATATGATGGGTTTCTGAAATGACTGTAAATCGTCAAGCAGGTTTCCGAACATCCCCTTGTCCAACTGCATAGCAGGGGATGTGAACATAATAATGTGCTTGTGAGGAGAGACATTCTGGTTAGAAAGTAAAGGAATCTTCTCAAGGTGTAAATGTTTGCGAGAAAAGTAGCAGTACGAAAGGTACGCTGTGCCCATGAGCTGTCATCCACACACGGCCATCACGCACACACACGGCGCACACAGCACTCCCCCCCAAACCACACACGCACCTGATCTGGTACTGTATTTGATTGGATAGGCAGAGTGACTGTGAGTTTTTGAGTTTTGTTGGGCCTGGTTTAGTGCAGCAGGCAGGCTTTCACTTCTCTGTAGCTGTGACACAGACCCCGCTAAGCGTTAATGGCTCATCCAGCAGGGAACCTTTGGATACTTCTAACTACTAACATATCAGGGAGAAAAACGTCCCGACTGTATTCTACATAATAACAGCATACCATACTGCCCACGACACATAGGCCCAGAAACGGACTGGCAAAAGGCAGTTCGGGCAAATGCCTCAATGTGCCAGTGTGTTAGAAATGCCCGTGCCGATTCCTGGTCTCAGTCCGTCCCTGCATAGTCCTAACATGACGCCGTGGGTCCTCAGTATAGGCCTAACATGACCCCTTGGATCCTCACTATAGGCCTAACATGACCCCTTGGGTCCTCACTATAGGCCGAACATGACCCCTTGGGTCCTCACTATAGGCCTAGCATCCCTGTAGGTCCTCATTTGTACTTACTGCAGCTTGGATCTATACGGCCTTGAGCGATTCTGAAAACAACATTCTATGTAACGGGCAACATTTTACCAGTTTCAATTGCGCTGAGATTTGGACCAAGGGACTGTTGATGCCAGATTAGTGATTGGCAGGACTGGAGGATATAAAACATGTCATTTGGACTCTTGGACGGAGTAGGGTAGCAGCTATCCAAATGTAAAATCTGTGAAATTAACCTAATGTGTGGACACTGTTTGTGAGCCCCCTAATCAACCTCTATTGACTTACAAGTGGAGAAAGCACAACCACAAGCACACAGCAAAACAGACCAAATTTGTATCTAGCACCCCCCTCTCCTTGCTTCTTAAATTGAATTTAAGAAATTTGATTACTTTAAAAACACTATTTCTGTAAGGACAGACGCTGCGAGACGAGAAGCAAGTACAGGGAGTGATTACTTTAAAAACACTATTTCTGTTAGGACAGACGGTGGGAGACGAGAAGCAAGTACAGGGCGTGAATACTTAATAAATAACAGACATGAAACAAAACACATGACAACATTAATGCTGACTCCGGGAAGAAATGGAGTGACAGATATAGGGGAGCTAATTAACAACATGGCGAAGTCCAGGTGAGTCCGATGAAGAGCTGATGCGCTTAACGATGGTGACAGGTGTGCGTAATGATAAGCAGCCTGGCGACCTCGAGCGCCAGAGAGTGGGATCGGGAGCAGACGTGAATGTACCCCCCACCCGGCGTCCCACCTGGGCGAGCCTGACGGGTCGGCCGAGGTGTGGGAGCCAGATGAGGCGACCCGAGATGTGGGAAAAAGACAAAACAAGTAAAAGTTGTCTAGTAAAATGTTTATGCCGAGTGCCAGGTCTCTCTCCATTTAGAGACATCAGTACAGTATCAAGCCCGTCTGTCAGTCTGGACAAGTCTCCATGTGCTGGCTCCATACATGTTTCTGTGAACACACACATAGTCACTGTTCTATTACCAATGGCATTTAGGATAGGTACTATCGGACACACAAACAGTTACTATGTTGAAGTTTGAACAGGTCAGACTAAACCTACCTAATTCTGGTCTCCCCATCGACAACCGTTGGTGAGCAGGCAAGAGGTGAGGCTGGAAGTAAGGTCTTTGCCAGCGCCCCATTGATGGGCATGGCAGCGTAAACCAGCTCCTGGCCCCTCAAAGATACTGGTCGGTCACACACAAACACACACACAGAGCACTGATTAGATTATAAGTAGTGGTTATGATTAGCGTGGTGGAACCAACCTGATCACTGCGTTCACCTTTCTATTTCACTTCAGATATCATGATATTTGATGTGAAATACTATGATAAATGCAGCGATCAGGCTGGTTCCACCAGGCTAGGTTATTAAGGTGAATTGGGACGTAAGTCGAAACCTTTTAGACCTTTGACCAGGTCAAATGTCACTGACGTGATTCACGTGTCCTCGCTGTTCCATTTATAGGAATGCTCACAGCGAGGGCATGTCTGCGTGATGCTATGGGTCCCCTTCCTGGTCTTCTCTATTTTGCATGTTTGGCTGCAAACTGGACATCCCTCAAACAATTGCAGCAGCCAATCCTCTTAAACAATGTACTTCCTCATCTTATGAGGTGGTGTTGACTGGGAGGGCCTGTGACAGGGTGATATAATAGACAGCCAAATGTTCAATTGCATTTTGTTATAAAGAAAGGACAAAGCTTTTTGATAATGCACTTCACAACCAAAATGACTCTGCTTGGCTGGGTAATTAATTGTTTAATTTATTAAACTTTTTACATAACACACATTACCGTTGTTGAAACAGTCTGTGTCATCAGGGCAGTAACTGTAGTAGTAGCTATTTCTAGGTTGTCACTAGTTACGACAGCCCCAAACACTGCCTATTTCTAAAATGTATCTTCTCAAAATGTGATTTTAAACCTAACCCTAACCTTAACTAAACTGCTAACCTTATGCCTTAAATTAAGACCTAAATGAATATGTTTGTTCATTAATTTTTATGATATAGTACATTTTGACTTGGTGGCTGTGGTAACTATTTGAAACTCTAATTTTATGCTTTAAAAATGTATACTGACTATAGCTCCAGACTGGATTAGATTCAGGCCAGTGACGCCGTTACGATTTGTTGCTCCTAGTTCAAGGACTAGTTAGACTCAGACATGAGTTATCTACCACCATGGCTGCATCCATTATTTTGTTTCGTCCTAGACAATACAGAATACACTTGTGTGAGCTATGAACTAACTTAAAACTAACTAACGTAAATCTGACTTGTAGTCTAATGTTAGAGAGTCTGTAGCTAGCTAGCCTACCTAGCTAGCATAGTCAAATGATAATGTCACATAACCACTTGTATCTGGACAATAAACAATAAACTTGTATGAATATACTATATCATATATACTATACCAAAATTACATTTTGTTTGATTGAATTGAACAATTTTATTTAAACATTAATAACCCTAGTGAATAACAACAATAATAACATTTTCCTGAATCATTATAATAGGATTGTAATGAGGTAGGTAAAGTTATCTAGCAAGCTAGCTATGCTAACGTTAGCTAAAACATTAGCTAACCTGCCTCGCTAGCTAACATTGGCTAGCCTGCCTCGCTTTATCAAAAGACAGCTACATACATAACCAGCAATAACATTATCTAACGTTGTTAGCTAAATTATACCAGAGAGGTCATTATATTCTAGTATCTCTGGTTATACTCACCACTACTGGTTGTTGCACATTAAGCTAGCGTTAGTCTGTCGTCCTTTGAACGTGTTGGGGGCAATGAACGAACGGAGCCCCATTCAATGAAGGGAAGCGAATTGCATGTGGAGCTTGGCAAAAGGGGGCATGATTTGTTGACAATTTTAATCCAAACCCAACCTTAATTTACTCGCTGTGACGCACTCTGTTTTTGGCAAGACTGACTTTATAACCAAAATGATCATATGTACACTTTGTAGACAATTTTGACACTAGAATAAATGTTTCTGACTCATATCGATGCCACACAGGCCGTTTTCAAAGGGATTAGTTGCTTTTTAGGGACAGTCTGATGAAGACCAGACCTGTGCCTAATCCTCTTTGTCAGCTCCTGTTGGACCAAAGAAAACAAAGCTCATTACGAAAACAACATCAGCAACCACTCATCCCACCACTCACAATCAAAAAATATTCCTTCCCCAATACCCTGAAGAGCAAGATTTACTTTCCAAACCAAACACCTTCCCGTAAACTGGATTTGTATCCTAATCCCTACCCTACCACTTAAACCTAAATCTTTACCCTAAACCAGGTTTGTTCCCTCTTCTTACATTTTCGTCTTTACATTTTTTATCCAATATAGTTAGTTTCAATCAAATCAAGTTGAGAAATCAAAAGGAGAACACCAACACCCCTCCCTCTTGTACCTTGCCAAGCCTCACCTTCAACCGGACAGATCCGCTGAGAATAGCAATAGGAGAAGGCATGAAACCCTGAGCTTCAGTCCCTACCAGTCCAAAAGTTTTGTCGCCATCTTAAGGTGCCGACATTCTTCCCAGCCCAAATCATATGGAACAGTTTGTTGGTATACAGTGTATTACGATAACATTTGTAACGTTTTTGTTCATTTTGGACTTTTGGACGTTTTTTTCCCAGATGTTCGGGCACACACATTTTTATCTCTCGAGGCAATTTGGTAGCCGAAGTCTACGCCCCTTCGTCAGCGATTGGTCAACAGTAGGGATTCTTCAATGAAGTGCCTGTTTTCATTCACGGAAGACGACTCGTCCTCATGCCATTTTTTCAACTTGAGAATACTGCACCAAACATCCTAGTCAGATGAAAATTGTACAACTAAGAACTCCTCAGAAAAAAAAAAGTGAAAATTAATGACATATTTCTTGAGTTATCTTAGATTAATTCGGACTATTTGGAGCAAGCGTATACAGGCGTCTCAAAATGGACAAACAGCACTATTGACGTTTTTGTCTTGTTTTTCAAGGGAAAGTTATTTTAAGGGCGTATGCGAGCACACTAGCCGAGCTCGGCTAAGAGCCAGACGAACTGAAGCTTGCTGACGCCTTTAGTCTTCCCATCCCTGGCAGTCATTCTGAATGCAGGTTGGGGTGATTAAACATTCCAAAGGTTGGATATCCCCACTCTGGCTGGATTCCAATTGGAATTACACATCCCTTTGCAAGCCTGCATAACGTAACTTGTCGAACTGATGTGGACCTTTCACCATGGGTTTCAAGCAACTGTAATACGTTGGCACTAGGCCCTCAAAATCAGGCCTCATGAAATATGTATTGTGCTACAGGATGACATTTTAATGATAACATATTAGCTTAAGATCTCAGGACTGAAAATGGATGAATCAACACCCATGTCGCTGTCACTAACAATTACAGCCATTGGTGGTAAACCCTACAATTCACTCAAAGGCATGTGCAAATAAGGCTTTACGGTAAGCAGTGTTGTCATTTAACACCGTCCCAGTGTTTATACAGGTCCACATTTTATGTGTTACATTTAACAGTCTCGGTGTTGATTTAACTTCTTGATGCTACTTGAGACGCAGACGTCTCAAGTAGGCACCTGGAAATGCAAATGCGCTACGCTAAATGCTAAATGTACTCGTTACAACTCAAACCTTGATCAAAATTCACAAGCAGGGTATTGAATTAAAGCTACACTCGTTGTGAACCTAGCCAGCAAGTCAGATTTTTAAAATGCTTTTCGGCGAAAGCATGAGAAGCTATTATCTGATAGCATGCACCCCCCAAAATACCAGCACGACACGTAAACAACAGATTTTGCGGTAGCCGGCGCTACCCAAAACGCAGAAATAAAATATAAAACATTCATTACCTTTGACGAGCTTCTTTCTTGGCACTCCTATATGCCCCATAAACATCACTATTGGGTATTTTTTTCGTTTAAATCGGTCCATATATACCCAAAATAGCTTTGTATGGAAGCTGTGTCATTCAGAAAAAAACATCGTTTTTAAACGCTGCGTAATTTTTTTAAATTATAAAAGTCGACGATAAACTTTCACAAATCACTTCGAAATCCTTTTGTAATCCAACTTTAGGTATTAGTAAACGTTTATAATCTATCAAAATGATTACAGGGCGATGTATATTCAATAGCTCCTCGTTTGCAAATCAATGGCTACCAATGTCTTCATTAACAACATCCGGGTGAAGACTGGAAGAAACGGATGCCAGATAGATGGATTTTCCAACAATTAATTCAATTGAAAATGACGACAATGGCGACATCGTGTGGAATTTGTATGAATTGCATGCAGGTCGATATTAAATTTTGTCCTCTTTTAACAACTCGTGGAATTGACTTATGGAAATTATTTGTAGCTTTCAGAGAGCAGTTTTTCTTGCGTTTTTCAATGAAACACACGATCTGTTATAGTCACAGCCGTGATTTAACCAGTTTTAGAAACTTCAGAGTGTTTTCTATCCACACATACTAATCATATGCATATACTATATTCCTGGCATGAGTAGCAGGACGCTGAAAAGTTGCGTGATTTTTAACAGAATGTTTGAAAAAGGAGGGGGTAGATGTAAGAGGTTTTAACACTGGATAGATTTATGTGCAGGTTTGTCACAGGTATCCACAGTTCTGAGACAAACACTGGACATGACACATGGTCAAGACACTTTATCTCCAAACCAATCAATGCCTTATCCCCACCCTAGAGATGATGACATCACCACACTGAGAAGACATAGCCCCAGAAGACCCTCTGAGGCTCCTGCTTTAGAAGCCCTGCTGTGAAAAAGAACTGTGTCCCACATTGATCCTTTGCCCCTATCTGACACAGTGTTCAGAGAGGAGCCAGACAAGGAGACTGCAGAAGAGGGAGAAAGAGAGAAAAATAGAAACAGATCGGAAGAGAGCGAAAGGGTAAAGAGAGACAAAGACAGTGAAAGTGAGACGGGGAAAGAGAGAGGGAAGTAAGTCCCCTGTTAATCAAATATGTTTTACATTTAGAGAGCCACGATTTCAGCCAAACTGTATGTGTGTGTGTGGTGAGGAGAGTCATTTCATCAATCTCTCCAGCCGTACATACATCATACCTCGTGTGGCATGTGCATACTTCATATCGCCCAGCCGAAGGATTTATCATAGGAGGTGTGCCCATAGCTCATATCACTCCTGTGGATCGATAGCTGGGCTGCTGTCCCCTGGACTTCCTCAGGGACTGACTCCACATAAAGATAGAAGTCAATATCTTGTCACTGACACATTGGGGCTTTGAGAGATCACAGAGCTCAGTGAGGCTGAGACTGAGGGGGAAGACATTTTCTCTCCCCAAACTCACAGCTTCACGACCGGTGTAGGCTGGTACCTAGACAGACCACCAATGATTAGTTAATACAATAAGCAAGGAGTTCTCTCACATACTGAACATGTAATCTCTAGATATATCCTACAGTGGGACCTTGTTATTGTCTATAACTAAGACTGAGCGATTTTCCCTAGCAATGTCACAAAACGTGTACAGGAAAACTCCTGGTCCAAGGTATAGAATATCTCATGAGTTTATTGTGATTATATAAGCGCCAAATTGGAGTGGTCATTTCTGTGTTGGATTAGTCTTGACTCTGGTTTTTCGTTGAAGAAAATGTTTGCCTGATCATATTAGCTCGTCTATTGAGACTGATTAGAAAGAGATGTCTACTATGCATTGGCTACCTCGGGAGTCTGCTGCTGCTGATAATATAGAGTTGGTAAGGTAAACACATTCGGCAGGGTTTAGCTCGGCAGGGTTAGCTCGGCAGGGTTTTGCTCTGCAGGGTTTAGCTCGGCAGGGTTTAGCTCGGCAGGGTTATCTTAAGATGGTCAGAGGAGAGATAAACAGAGTCCTCGCTGCTTTAATTTTTAAAAAAAAGTGGATTATTAAAAATGTATTTTCTTAGTCTGAACATGTTTAAGTCTCAGGTCCAAGTCAGTCTATGCTTTGAAAGCAGTATGTTGTGTTGTGTTCTGTACAGCACAGCACAGCACAGCAGTGTGCACAACAGAGTATTTTCCTTCCGTTTGTTTAATTGCTAATATCCCTCCTCTTTTGAGTAGAGTCTATTTACCTTTACCCTCCCTGCGGCACGGCAACAGAAAGAATATGAACATATGGGATTATGACTCTTAACAATATTCAAAATGTGTTTAAAAAAGGGTGGAATATCTCTGCACCCTATGGTGTGTGTGTTTTTCGCTTTGTGTGTATCAGGCAGATGTCTGCTGTGAGGAGAAAGCGGATGGCAAAGACTCTGATTCAGAGACTGTTGCTACTGAGGCTGGATTGAGCCTTAAAGGTACAGTGCTCTGCCTCCCAACGTGCTTTGATGTAGCTCACTGGTTTAAGTAGCGAGGTAGATAGAGTGCTTGTCGACGACGGCTACAGGCCATCTGCCTTGAGACTACAGGATTCCACATAGTACCAAGAGAGAAAGAGACACACCGCTATACGGATGCCTCCACCTTTGATAAGAAGTCAGATATTTCAAAGCAGAAGCAGACTGAACAAATATTCAGAGTCCCCTAGACTTGCTGAAGGCAGTGGACTGCTGAGAAGGAACAGGAGAGCTTTATTGATTCGGACATACCTTAAAGGTTACACCATCTTAGATCTACCCTGCCCACTCCCCTCCTCGCCGATCAACACAGAGGGAAAGGAGGAAAGGGGGAGAGGGAGAAAGTGAGAGAGAGACCACAGTGTGCCATCACAGCAGCAAGATGTGTGACCTGTTGCCACAAGAAAAGGGCAACCAGTGAAGAACAAACAGCATTGTAAATACAACCTATATTTGTGTTAATTTATTTTCCCTTTTTTACTTTAACTATTTGCACATCGTTGCAACACCGTATACTATGACACTTCAAATGCCTTTATTCTTTTGGAACTTGGGTGAGTGTAATATTTACCGTTCATTTTTTCATTGTTTATTTCACTTTTGTTTATCCATTTCAGTTGCTTTAGCTATGTAAACATATGTTCCCCATGCCAATAAAGCCCCTTGAATAGAATTGAATTGAGGGAGAGCGGAGGAGGAGAGTAGAAGAGAGAGAGAGCTTTGGGAGGGCTTGCCATAAAGCAGGAATATTTGAAGGTATCTTTTTAATTTCATGCACCACGGCTCTCACATTTGTTTCCCCTCTTCTGTTCATCCCCTGCTCCCCCTTTTTCTCCTCTAATGTTCACTTCCTCGTCCTTATTTTTTCTCTCTCTCGGGGGGGTCCACATTCAAACGATGATGCATCCTCAGCACCCTTTGTGAGATTCAGGCATAGAAGACGAGACTCCATGGGCATAATTTCAACTAGACCTTGGGTATGGTGAAGGGAAAGGGGGTGATTGTTTAGAAATTCTCATTGAAGCTCATTTATTGCATTTCTACATTTGGAGAACAGACAAAAAGAAGCCAAATTATGTGTTATAGGGTTGATATCACTGTGGCTGCTGGAGCTTCATTCACCTCAGTCGATAAGGGACTTAACATTCTACAGACACATGACTGGCCATAGAACCTCTACTACAGCCGTTTTCCACCTCAGTGAGAGAAAAAAGGGGCACTGCTCACTGCAGCTGTTTTGATGCGTTCTCAGCCATACCTCAGTGCTCTCGGCCTGGGCAGCAGGGCAAATATCCTTCCTGTCAACTCTGAGCCGTCTGCAAGGTCCTAAAGCCAACCAACTAGTCCCGATAAACTGCATTGGCCTTTTAATTGGGATTGGAATGATTTTAGTGGCCGATTTTAAATTGTCAGTGTTGAGCTAGGGTATGGCGACTGCCATACCCAATTGACGCCTCTGCGAGACTCGTGTAGAAACCTCCCTATACTGTAATTTTTTGTCTAGTTACAGTGGACTGGGGGATGTGGACTGCAGAATGTAGGCTATTTACACCACAATGAAATGTGGTGACACGTTATACAACGACAATAAATTCCATTGCTATTCGGCGAAAGGATGTTGATTATTCCTTGAATTTGGGGAGGATGTCTAAACAAGTTAAAACTGTTGGCTGCCAAAAAAAAAGAAAGTATTTTACTGTATGTTGGAAACGACAAAAAAGGTAGAAATGTGACAAATTGTATTAAGCTTAAATGAGGTAATTACGTGAGTATTTTGGCCAGAGATTTGCACAAGCCTCGAAGTGGACAACTGCCAACTTCCCCCTTCATTCTACTATATTTTTGTAGGAAGTCAGCATGTCTCCAAGGCCCAGAGCTCAGATACGCTGCTGGGTGAGACATGTCAAGAGAGTTGACCCCTGATCTGTGTATGAGTCAGCCAGAGAGAGAGAGAAATGGATGTGAGAGTCTATCCTCGCTCTCTGGCGTTCACCCTCCTGGATGAAATAGAACAGTAGAGGTGACACGTTCTTGGAACAGCGAGCAACCTGAGAGTTCCTGTGGCTCTCCAGGGGGTCCCAGCCTGTTCGCAAGAGCCTTGTTAGTGAGGCCTTGTTAAGGGCCTCATTAAGGCCTTAATTAGTCCAATATGGCTGCTCTGATTGGTGTGCCCTGAGTGTAGGACAGAGCACCGCTTCCAATGCTTCAGCCTGTCAGACTAGAGCTGCAGGACCCCCTCAGCCTGCTTATAGAGCTCTGCTTTGGGGACGTCTACAGTCTGCCTGTCACATTTTATCTTCAGGACTCCCTCAGTCTGGCTCTCTGGTGGAACGTTTATATTTGTCGATTTCAGTTTCCTTACCTCTTTTACTCTTTTGAGTTCTCGGAGTTACAAGCAGCTTGATAAAGGAGAAACACGCTAGTACTAGTCACAGTTCCTGTTGTTTTAGTTAGATATTCAGCCCCCCAGCCCTCTTTCTCTCCATCTCAGGATCACTTAGCCTGAACACCTGAAAGGTTATCCCCAGGTCACATCCCTCCATGTTATTTGATATCGTTTGGTTTCTCATCAGTGAACATTAAACCTAACCCACGTGGCAGTGTATGGATGTATGCCCGATCAGAGAGGCTCCGGTGTAATTGCATTTGAAAATTATGGATTATTACCTCTCCCCCGTTCACGTCACTGAATGGCTGAGGTCCTTCTAGCTGGCTGGGAGAGTACTGAGTAGTGGGAGATAGACACTGAGAGAGAGAGAGAGAGAGAGAGAGAGAGAGAGAGAGAGAGAGATGTGTCTTTAGATGGGGTGGGATTTAGAATTGCTAGTTTTTCTTTTAATTTTCTCGATGTGCAGCTTTGAATACAGACTAATCGACTGGGTCAATTGAGATGCGAAACAAACTGCGTCTACATGTAAAACCGTGATCATTAAATCATTAGAAACCATTAAGTATCAATTCATATCATTTATTTCACAAGAGGAGGCGTGCAAGAGTCAAGTTAATTGAAAATATTTTATGTAAATTGTAAATACTTCAGCGAGTGCAAATATGCAGTCCGTGAAGAAAAGATAGCTGCCATTTAGTGTGTGCATGTGGCTGTTTGTACTTCTTATTTTGTGTGACAGTCCCTTGATTCGTCTACTGAGTGTGCACATATGTGCATCTCTCTCTCTCTCCCCTTCTTTTTTTCAAGGCACACACTCACCATACCAATGAATCACCCCTCCACTCACTGAGCAACCCAATCATCTACTCCCTCCCACTGATGGGCTGCATGGACTACGTTGGGCTGTGCACTGTTGGCAGTAGCCTTTCTGGGCTTTGATAGACTAAAGCCTGGTTTGTCTGGGCTATTTTGGGCTGTTCAGAAGCCTGGTTGGGCTGTGTGACTAAGCACTGACTTCACAAGGCTGGGCTGTGTTAGACTTACTCCAAGCTCTTATAGCCATGCTGGGCTGTGTTAGGCAGGCAGACTTTCCGGGGCTTGTGTCCGGATGATCCGAAATTAATCCCATCAGTGTGTCCTGTCTCTTCAGAGGGCTGTGGGATAAAGCTGCTGGTCGGCCACAGAGCTGGAAGGAAGGCCATGACCAGAGTGACTAAGGGTGTAGTTGATATCGGTGAGGGGGGACAATTTTGGGCGGTTCTTGCATTGGAATCACATTGAATTCTGCTTCTATCACACTATAGACCATAGATTTGGCGTCGAATCTGTAGCCTGTCTCCTCTGCGCTGTATCAGCACAATGGATAGCGCCCTGCACACTAAAGCAAGTCCATGGAGTTATTGTGGGGGCGGAGTAGGAGGAGGGGGACCATGATCACAACAGCCAACACTGCCTGAGATCTCTGTCCCTTTCTCTCTCTCATTCTCTTACTTTCTCCCTCTTTCTACTCCTATCGCTCTCTCCCTCCCTCCCCCTACCCCTACTCTATAGTATCAGGGTTTGGTGTGTCTCTCTGTCTCTCTCTGTGTCCATCCGCCGGGCAGTAATCTGGTTATCTGCTCCTCTTGTCCAGACATAATCCTCTCCAGTTGGTTTATAACTGGTCCTCTGCTCCTCTTCTGGCTCAACGTTTCGAAGGGTTTTAGAATGATTATCTATTCACCAAGCTGCCTATTGTACAGACAAGTTCACTTACTGGACGCTTGAGGTTGTGTGCATTGTGAAAGATAGACAGGGAGGGAAAGAGAGAGAACTGACAGAGAGATGGAGAGACAGATAGCTCCCTCACTTTACTCCTCTTGCCCCTTTTTCTTATTTTCTCCTCATCTTCCTCATCTTCCTCCTCCTCCTCCATCCTCTTCCCTCACTCCTCTCTTTCTGTACAGTCTTCAAAAGAGGTGTTTTTAATGACAGCATAGTGGAATCCACAGATTGCCGGTACCACTCAGTGAGGCTGAAATGACTCGGAAAAGAGAAAAAGATGGAGGGGAGAAGGGGAGAAGGGGAGCGATGGAAGGAGGGAGCTAAGGAGCGGGAAAGGGTTGGTTTTACTAAGCTAACCAGATCACAGAGAACCTGGGCACAGTTTTGCAGCTAATGGCTTTGTGGGCTAGCCGCCACAGGCACAACACTCTCTCCTTTTCTCCCACTCTCTCACACTCTCTGACACGCATAGAGAGAGAGAGATAGTCGTTTGAATCAGATTAGAGGGCAAAACTCTAACCAAACCATGTTCCTCCAGGTGCAGATAAAATGACATCCGACGGTGTACAAACAGACACAACCAGCCTCAGGCACGTGGTCGAAGCACAATCTGCTGGCGAGCCTGCTGCAGCCTCCCTCCACCATTCCAACCATTACCTATCCTCCACATGACGGCCATCAGCTCAAACACGAGCAGGAGACCTTTAAATCATGTAGGTTGAAGTCTACAGTCGTCATTGGAGTAGAATATGGTTCTAGGCAGTGTGTGTGGGTTGTTGACGTTGTCCAGATTGGCAGCAGTCTGTTTATGTTTTAATCATAGGAGGAGCAGAATACTGCCTCCAGCCTCCCCTTGTAAATGTTACCTACCTTAGAGTAAATATACGTCGTCATGGAGACTGCTGTACACACGCCGACAACCGCACCATAAACAAACATGGATAAAATGCAGTTTCAGGTCCAATGATACAGCCTCTTGACAAAGGTCTCTTTTTTGAATTACACATTGGATAGTATAGACATGCCCTTGCCTCTTTTGGGTTAAGTGGGTGTTGTACATTTCAATATTCCTCAATGTTGGTATGAGAATCATTCATTTAGAGCATAATTCATGTAGCCCTGCACGACCAGGGTTGTTGGCCACAGTGGCCCAGAATAGAGCTCGCACATACTATTACTGCCATCTACTGGTCACAAAGAGAACGACATACGTATGGACTCATTCCCCAGCACCACAGAGCCGACTCACTAAAATAACTGGTCGCTGAATGTCTTTGCTGCTCTGTGTGTGTGTGTGTGTGTGTGTGTGTGTGTGTGTGTGTGTGTGTGTGTGTGTGTGTGTGTGTGTGTGTGTGTGTGAGAGAGAGAGAGAGAGAGAGACCTAGTTAGGTTTAGGTCAGATCTAACTCGCTCTGTTAAATGAATCAAAACAGGAACATTTTACATTTGGCTAGAAATTCAAAAACAGAGAAAAATGTCCTCCTGTGTGCTTCCTATATCCCCCCACTAGAATCCCCATACTTTAATGAAGACGGCTACTCCATCCTGAAGGGGGAAATCAATCATTTCCAGGCCCAGGGACATGTACTAGTCTGTGGCGACCTAAATGCCAGAACCGGACAAGAACCTGACACCCTCAGCACACAGGGGAACAAACACATGCCTGGAGGTGACAGCATTGCCTCCACAATATGCCCCCCTAGGCACAACTACGAGAACATAGCAAACAAAACCATGTAACAACTCCTACAGCTCTGTCGCACACTGGGTATGTACATAGTCAATGGTAGGTTTCGAGGGGACTCCAGTAGTACTGTAGACTACTTTATCACTAACCTCAACCCAGAGTCTCTCAGAGCGTTCACAGTCAGCCTACTGAAACCCCTATCAGATCACAGCAAAATCAAAGTCGACTTCAAAAGAGCTATACTCAATCATGCCTAGTTAAATAAAGGTTAAAACAAAAATGTAATAAAAAATGAGGTGTCAAAGCCAAAGGAAATTAATAATATTAAGAATTGCTATAGATGGAAGAAATGTAAATTGGAAACTTACCCAAAAACAATTAGGCAACAACACATTCAATCCCTTTTAGACAACTTCATGGGCAAAACGTTTCACATCTAAATAGTATATTTAACCTCTCAGCTTCCCTATCAAATCTAAAAATGTCAAACAGAAAACTGAAGAAAATGAACAGCAATGACAAATGATTTGATGAAGAATGCAAAACCAAAGATTTCTTTTAAACATATCCAACCAAAACATACAGACCTAGAAAACCTGAGCCTTCACAAAAACAATACAGAAATACGCTACGGAAAAAGAAGGAACAGCACGTCAGAAATCAGCTCAATGTAATTGAAGAATCCATAGACTAACCACTTCTGGGAAAACTGGAAAACTATTAACAAACAACAACACGAAGGGGTATCTAAACCACTTCTCCAATCTCTTAGGCTCTATAACAAAGAACAAACAGCAAAACCATATACATGATCAAATATAAATCTTATAATCAACTATTAAAGACTACGAGAACCCACTGGATTCTCCGATTATATTGAATGAACTACAGGACAAAACACAAACCCTCCAACCCAAAAAGGCCTGTGGTGTTGATGGCATCCTCAATAAAATTATCAAATATACAGACAACAAATTCCAATGGGCTATTCTTAAACTCCTTAACCTCTTGAGTGTAGGGGGCAGTATTTTAATGTTTGGATGAAAAACGTACCCAAATGAAACTGCCTATTTATCAGGCCCAGAATCTAGAATATGAATATAATTGTCAGATTAGGATGGAAAACACTCTAAAGTTTCCAAAACTGTCAAAATATTGTCTGTGAGTATAACAGAACTGATATTGCAGGCGAAAACCGGAGGAAAATCCAACCAGGAAGTGCTGTTTTTCCTGAAACCTCTCTGTTCCATTGCATGCCTTCCCTCCATTTAAAGGGATATCAACTAGATTTCTCTATGGCTTCCACATGGTGTGAACAGTCTTTAGACATAGTTTCAGGCTTTTATTCTGAAAAATGAGTGTGAACGATTCCTTCACGTCGGTGGATGGCTGGGTGCCAGCAGAGTTTTGCATGCGCAACAGCTTGGAGCAGACATTTTCTCTCTCTCTCTTCTATTGAAAAAGCTACGGTCCGGTTGAAATTTTATCGATTATTCATTGTAAAATCAACCTGAGGATTGATTATAAAAAACGTTTGACATGTTTCTACGAACTGTAAGGATATTGTTTGGAATTTTCGTCAGCCCCATCGTGACCGCTCGAGCCTGTGGATTTCTGAACAAAACACGCCAACCAAATGGAGGTATTTTGGATATAAAAATCATCTTTATCGAACAAAAGGAACATTTATTGTGTAACTGGGAGTCTCGTGAGTGCAAACATCTGAAGATCATCATAGGTAAGTGATTCATTTTATTGCTTTTCTGACTTTCGTGACCAATCTACTCTGCTGCTAGCTGTTTGTAATGTTTTGTCTGCTGAGAGAAATTTCCCAACATAAACGCTTGGATATCTTTTGCTACAAAGCTTTTTTGAAATCTGACACGCTAGGTGGATTAACAACAAGCTAAGCTGTGTTTTGGTATATTGCACTTGTGATTTCATGAATTGAATTTGGCGCTCTGCAATTCAGCGGATGTTGACGAAAATGGTCCCTCTAAAGGGATGCGTGCGCCAAGAAGTTAACATCATCCTTAGCTCTGGCATCTTCCCAGTACTTGAAACCAAGGACCGATCACCCCAATCAACAAAGTAGAGACGAATTTGACCACAATAACTAACGTGGGATATGCATCAACAGCAACCTTGTTAAAATTCTCTGCAGTTTCATTAACAGCAGACTTGTACATTTCCTTAGTGAAAACAATGTACTGAGCAAATATCAAATTGGCTTTTTACCAAATTACCGTACGACAGACCATGTATTCACCCTGCACACCCTAACTGACAACGAACAAACCAAAACCAAGGCAAAGTCTTCTCATGCTTTCTTGATTTCCAAAAGGCCTTTGACTCAATTTGGCAGGTCTGCTATACAATTGATGGAAAATGGTGTTGGGGGAAAAACATATAACATGGTAAAATCCATGTACACAAAAAACAAGTGTGTGGTTAAAATTGTCAAATAACACACACTTTTCTTTCCACTGGGCCATGGGGTGAGACAGGGCTGCACCATAAGCCCCACCCTTTTCAACATATATATCAACTAATTGGTGAGGGGACTAGAAATGTCTGCAGCACCCGGCCTCACCCTTCTAGATTCTGAAGTCAAATGTCTACTGTTTGCTAATGACCTGGTGCTTCTGTCACCAACCAAGGAGGGCCTACAGCAGCACCTAGATCTTCTGCACAGATTCTACCAGACCTGGGCCCTGACAGCAAATCTCAGTAAGGCAAAAATAATGATGTTCCAAAAATGGTCCAGTCTCCAGGACCACAAAAATAAGTTCCATCTAGACACTGTTGCCCTAGAGCACACAACAAACTAAATATCAGCGCCACAGGTAACTTCCACAAAGCTGTGAACAAGCTGAGAGACAAAGCAAGAAGGACCTTCTATGCCATCAAAAGGAACATAAAATGTGACATACCAATTAGGATCTGGCTAAAAATACTTGAATCAGTTATGGAACCCATTGTCCTTTATGGTTGTGAGGTCTGGGTCCGCTCACAAACCGAGAATTCACCAAATGGGACAAACACCAAATTGAAACTTTGAACGCAGAGTTCGGCAAAAATGTCCTCCGTGTACAAAGTAAAACACCAAATAATGCATGCAGAGCAGAGTTAGGCCAATACCAGCTAATTATCAAAATCCAGAAAAGTAATTCCCAAACCTTCCATAACACCACCACCCGCCATCACCTACAGAGAGATGAACCTGGAGAAGAGTCCCCTAAGGAAGCTGGTCCTGGGGCTCTGTTCAACACAAACAGACCCCACAGAGCCCCAGGACAGCAACACAATTAGACCCAACCAATTCATGAGAAAACAAAAAGATAATTACTTGACACATTAGAAAGAATTAAAAACCTTTTAGGGCTAGGCGTCCCTCTAGCGGGACAACTTCCGGTGAAGCTAGAGGGCGCGCGATTCAAATAAATAATCATAACAATTATGGATATTAAACTCTTGAAACTAGGGGGCGCTATTTTTATTTTTGGAAAAATAACGTTCCCAAAGTAAACCACCTATTTCTCAGGACCAGATGCTAGAATATGCATATAATTGACATCTTAGGATAGAAAACACTCTAAAGTTTCCAAAACTGTCAAAATATTGTCTGTGGGTATAACAGAACTGATATTGCAGGTGAAACCCTGAGGAAAATCCAATCAGGAAGTGCCTCTTATTTTGAAACCGTTGTGTTCCTATGTACCCCTATTGGCCATTGAAAGGGATATCAACCAGATTCCTTTTTCTACGTATTCCCTTTATGTTGAAGAATGAGCATACACGACTACATTGTGTAAGTGGCTAGCTGAGGGCTCTCAGAGTGATTCTTGCGTAAAAGACAGAGGTAGTCATTTTGCCTCTCGCTCCTACTCAAAAGCCAATTGTCCCGGTTGATATATTATCAAATAGATGTTTGAAAAACACCTTGAGTATTGATTATAAAAAATGTTTGCCATGTTTCTGTTGATATTATGGATATAATTTGGATTTTTTTTGGCGTTGTCGTGATCGCTATTTTCGGTGGATTTCTCAACATAACGTGACCAACAAACGGAGGTATTTTGGGTATAAAAATTATCTTTATGGAACAAAAGGAACATTTGCTGTCTAACTGGGAGTCTCGTGAGTGAAAACATCCGAAGATCATCAAAGGTAAACGATTAATTTGATTGTTTTTCTGATTTTTGTGACCAAGCTTCCTGCTGCTAGCTGGACATAATGCTATGCTGGGCTATCGATAAACTTACACAAACGCTTGTCTTGCTTTGGCTGTAAAGCATAATTAAAAAATCTGAGATGACAGGGTGATTAACAAAAGACTAAGCTGTGTTTCAATATATTTCACTTGTGAATTCATGAATATGAATATTCTCCAATAATATTATTTGACCGTTGCGCTATGCTAACTAGTGTAGTTGATGACAATTCTCCCAAATCCGGGATGGGTAGTTCCAATAGGTTTTAACCTCTTTTAGGTACATGTAAGTGTCTTATGTCGGTTGAAAGTTTAAATTCTTGGTAATCTAACTGCACTGTGTGATTTACAGTAGCTATTACAGCGAAAGCATGCCATGCGATTGTTTGAGGACGGCACCCCACATCAAAATATTTTTCCACCGGCATAGGTTTCATAAATTCACAAATAGCGATTAAATATTCACTTACCTTTTGAAAATCTTCCTCTGATTTGGAATCCAAAGTGTCCCAGCTATAACACATAGTGTTGTTTTGTTAGATAAAATCCTTCTTTTTATCCCAAAAAGTCCCTTTAGTTGGCGCCATCGATATGAGTAATCCACTCGTTCAACATGCAGAGGCAGGAATCCGAAAATCTACCGCTAAACTTTGTTTCAACAAGTCAAAATAAGTCTCTCTTTACTACTCAGATAGCCTAAAATGTAATCAAACTATAATATGTCTTACGGAAAGAAGTATGTTCAAAGGAAACTGATTTTTCTTCTTTGTTTTTGAAGCTACAAGTCTGAAACCTTGGATATAGGCTGCTGATACCCTATGGAATCCATAAGAATTGCATACAGGGAGCTAATTTCCAGTATGCCCTTAAACTCTCCATTGTAAGAGCATGGACTCTCAAAAAGAAAAAAATCAGGTTGGCTTTTCTTTGGATTTTCTCCTACCATATCTATTGTGTTATATTCTCATTTCTACAAACGTCAAAGTGTTTTCTTTCCAATGGTACCAATTATATGCATATCCTGGCTTCAGGGCCTGAGCAACAGGCAGTTTACTTTGGGCACGTCATTGAGGCGGAAATTGAGAAAAAATAGGCCGAATACCTGACCACTGTAACTGACCCAAATTTAAGGAAAGGTTTGACTATGTACAGACTCGGTGAGAACAGCCTTGCTATTGAGAAAGGCCACCATAGGAAGACAAGGCTCTCAAAAGAAGACATTCTATGTGCACACTGCCAACAAAAGGAGGTGGAAACTGAGCTGCACTTCCTAACCTCCTGAATGACCATATAAGCAACACATATTTCCCTCATATTACACAGATCCACAAAGAAATCGAAAACAAACCCAAGTTTGATAAAGTCCAATAGCTACTGGGTGAAATACCACCGTGTGCCATCACATCAGCAAGATTTGTGACCTGTTGCCACAAGAAAAGGGCAACCAGTGAATAACAAACACCATTGTAAATACAACCCATATTTATTACATTTTTTTTCCTTTTGTACTATTTGCACATCGTTACAACACTGTATATTAACATAACATGACATTTGTAATGTTTTTATTATTTTGGAACTTCTGTGAGTGTAATGTTTTCTGTTCATTTGTATTGTTTATTTCACTTTTGTTGGGGGGGGGGGGTGGTAGAGATATAGTGAGAGGGGGTGAGAAAGAGAGATAAAGTATGACTCATGCCATATATCAGTACAACAAACTATTTGGGCATTCACAGACCCTCCTCTTACACACAGAAATGCACTGAGTGCACAAAACACTAGGAACACCTTGCAAAAATTGAGTTGCGCCTCCTTTTGCCCTGAGAACAGCCTCAATTGTCGAAAGCGTTCCACAGGGATGCTGGCCCATGTTGACTCCAATGCTTTCCACGTGCCTGGCACCTACTACCATTCCCCATTCAAAGGCAATTCAATCTTTTGGATTCCCATTCATCCTCTGAATGGCACACATACACAATCCATGTCTCAGTTGTCTCAAGGCTTAAACATCCTTCTTTAACCCGTCTCCTCATCTTCATCTTCACTGTTTAATGTGGATTTAACAAGTGATATCAATAAGTGATCATAGCTTTCACCTGGATTCGCCTGGTCAGTCTATGTCATGGAAAAAGCAGGTGTTCCTAGTGTTTTGTACACTCAGTGTAGTCCACAAGAAGGACAATTCTCCCTCGTGGGGACATTTCCCACATCGCCATGAGCAAAAAGGCTGTTTTAAGCTTAGGGGTTAGGTTTAAGGTTAGGGTAAGTGGTTAGAGGTTAGTATTATTATTAGGAGTTAGGTTTAGGCTTAGGGTTAGGGCTACAGGTTAAGGTTAGGGTTATGGTAAGGTTACGGGCACTGGTGTAAGTATCTGTACATTTTTGACAACTTTACCTCATTACATTCAAATCAAAATCAAATGTTATTTGTCACATTCACATCGTTAGCAGATGTTAATGCGAGTGTAGCAAAATGCTTGTGCTTCCAGTTCCGACAATGCAGTAATATCCAACCAGTAATCTAACCTAACAATTTCACAACAACTACCTTATACACACAAGTGTAAAGGAATGAATAAGAATATGTACATAAAAAAAATATATGAATGAGTGATGGTATAGAACGGCATAGGCAAGATGCAGTGGATGGTATAGAGTACAGTATATACATATGAGATGAGTAATGTAGGATATCTAAACATTATATCAAGTGGCATTGTTTAAAGTGGCTAGTGATACATTTATTACATACATTTTTCCATCATTAAAGTGGCTGGAGTTGAGTCAGTATGTTGGCAGCAGCCACTCAATGTTAGTGATGGCTGTTTAACAGTCTGATGGCCTTGTGATAGAAGCTGTTTTTCAGTCTCTCGGTCCCTGCTTTGATGCAGCTGTACTGACCTCGCCTTCTGGATGATAGCGGGGTGAACAGGCAGTGGCTCGGGTGGTTGTTGTCCTTGATGATCTTTTTGGCCTTCCTGTGACATCGGGTGGTGTAGGTGTCCTGGAGGGAAGGTAGTTTGCCCTCGGTGATGCATTGTGCAGACAGTTGCCGTACCAGGCGGTGATACAACCCGACAGGATGCTCTCGATTGTGCATCTGTAAAAGTTTGTTAGTGTTTTAGGTGACAATCCGAATTTCTTCAGCCTCCTGAGGTTGAAGAGGCGCTGCTGCGCCTTCTTCACCATGCTGTCTGTGTGGGTGGACCATTTCAGTTTGTCCGTGGTGTGTACGCAGAGGAACTTAAAACTTTCTACCCTCTCCGCTACTGTCCAGTCGATGTGGATGGGGGGGGGGGGGGGTGCTCCCTCTGCTGTTTCCTGAAGTCCACGATCATCTCCTTTGTTTTGTTGACGTTGAGTGTGAGGTTATTTTCCTGACACCACACTCCGAGGGCCCTCACCTCCTCCCTGTAAGCCGTCTTGTCGTATTTGGTAATCAAGCCTAACACTGTAGTGTCGTCTGAAAACTTGGTGATTGAGTTGGAGGTGTGCATGGCCACGCAGCCGTGTGTGAACAGGGAGTAAAGAAAATAATGTACTTTTTACTCCATACATTTTCCATGAAACCAAAAATTACTGGCAGCAGGGAAGTCAGGTGCAGGAGAGCAGAAATGGGTAACAGCCAGAGCACTTTAATGATGCAAAAACAAACGGCACCCAGAACAGCAAAATACGGGTTGAAACAACCCGTCGCCAACCAGTCAGCAATGCACTAAACACTTACAACAAACAATTCCACACACAGACATGGGGGGAACAGAGGCTTGTATACACGTCAAATAATGAGGGAATGTAAACCAGGTGTGTGGGAAAACAAGACAAAACAAATAGAAAATGAAAGGTGGATCGGCGATGGCTAGAAAGTCGGTGACGTCGACCGCCGAACGAACAATTCATGACAACTCATTACATTTTGAATGCTTAGATCGACAGGAAATGGTCCAATTAACACATCTTTTCCTACTGCCTCTGATCTGGTGAACTCATCAAACACAAATGCTTTGTTTGGAAATTATGTCTGAGTGTTGGAGTGTGCCCCTGGTTATCCATAAATAAAATAAATTAATAAAATGGTGTTGTCTGGTTTGCTTAATATAAGGAATTTGAAATGATTTATTCAGTTACTTTTGATACTTAAGTAAATTCGAGCAATTACATAAACTTAAATGTTAACTTTATTTAACTAGGCAAGTCAGTTAAAAAGAACAAATTCTTATTTACAATGATGGCCTACATCAGCCAAACCCAGACGGCACTAGGCTAATTGTGCACCGCCCTATGGGACTCACAATCACTGCCAGTTGTGATACAGCCTAGATTTGAACCAGGGTGTCTGTAAGGACACCTCTAGCCACTGAGATAGAGTGCCTTAGACCGCTGTGCCACTCAGGAGCCCAAAGTGTATTTAAGTGTATTTATAACCAAATACTTTTCAATTTTTACTCAATAAGTATTTTACTGGGTGATTTTCACTTTTACTCAAGTATGACATTTGGATACTTTTTCCACCACTGGGTAAGGGTAAGGGTTAGGGTTAGGTTTCGGGTTAGGAGTAAGGGAAAATTGAATTTTGAATGGATATTCCTTTTAGGTCCCCACGAGGATAGAAGGACATACTGTATGTGTGTGTTTGCATGCATGTGAGCATGTGTTCGTGTAGAAGCTGGCCCTTCAGCCTGTTAAAGTAATGGTCCAGCATATACACACATCTCCCCATTTTGCCTGGCTGCCTCCCTCTCCTTTCAACCCTGCCTGCCTACCGCTCACCCAATCCTGCCGCCTACCTCTCACCCAACACGGCCCGCCTACCTCTCACCCAACCCTGCCCGCCTACCTCTCACCCAACCCTGCCCGCCTACCTCTCACCCAACCCTGCCCCTACCTCTCACCCAACCCTGCCTCCTACCTCTCACCCAACCCTGCCTCCTACCTCTCACCCAACCCTGCCTCCTACCTCTCACCCAACCCTGCCTTCTACCTCTCACCCAACCCTGCCTTCTACCTCTCACCCAACGCTGCCTTCTACCTCTCACCCAACCCTGCCTCCTACCTCTCACCCAACCCTGCCCGCCTACCTGTCACCCAACCCTGCCTCCTACCTCTCACCCAACCCTGCCTCCTACCTCTCACCCAACCATGTCTGCTACCTCTCACCCAACCCTGTCTGCTACCTCTCACCCAACCCTGCCTGCCACACACAGTAATGGACTTGAACCAACAGAACAGAGCTGAACAGACAAGCACTATGTACAGTATTTTCATTCAGGAGGTATGTAAGGGAAATGATAAAGTCAATGTATGCTGTATTAACTGTAATGGAGACATCTATGTCATTATGTAGTGCCCTCCAGCCCTCAGAGAGCAGTCTATTTCCAAAATGCTAGATGATTGCTTATGGTTACCTTCATGTGTGTGTTAAATTTGACTGTTCTCAAATGTTTTATTAATTGATTTTAGTTTTGTATGAAATTAGTATTTTTTGCAAAACACTATAAATATATATGTCTATTGTTTAGGTGGAATTGAATGTTTCCTCCTGTATATTTGACTGTGATATGTGGTTGTCTCATCCAGCTATACTGCACAAAAATATTTCAATGATTTTACTGAGTTGCAATTCATACAAGGAAATAAGTCAATTTAAATAAATATCTTAGGCCCTAATGTATAGATTTCACATGGCTGGGAAAACAGATACACATCTGTTGGTCATAGATACATTAAAAAAAAGTAGGGGCGTGAATCAGAAAACCAGTTAGTATGTGGAGTGTCCACCATTTGCCTCGTACATCTCCTTCACATAGAGTTGATCAGGCTGTTGATTGTGGCTTGTGGAAGATTGTCCAATCCTCTTCAATGGCTGTGTGAAGTTGCTAGAAATTGGTGGGAACTGGAACATGCTGTTGTACTCGTTGATCCAGAGCATCCCAAGCATGCTCAATGGGTGACATGTCTGGTGAGTATGCAGGCCATGGAAGAACTGGGACATTTTCAGCTTCCAGGATCCTTGCGACATGGGGCTGTGCATTATCATGCTAAATCGTAAGGTGATGGAGGCAGATAAATGGCACAACAATGGGCCTCAGGATCTCGTTACGGTATCTCTCTGTATTCAAATTGACATCGATAAAATATAATTATGTTCATTGTCCGTAGTTTATGCCTGCCCCTACCATAACCCCATCGCCACATAGGGCACTCTGTTAACAACGTTGACATCAGCAAACGACACGTGGCATGCGGTCGTGAGACTTATGGTAGATAAATTAACATTCAATGCTCTAGCAACAGCTCTGGTGGACATTCCTGCAGCCAGCATGCCAATTGCATGCTCCCTCAAGACTTGAGACATCTGTGGCATTGTGTTGTGTGACAAAACTGCACATTTTAGTGTGGCCTTTTATTGTCCCCAGAAAAAGGTGCATCTGTGGAATGATCAGCTATAATCAGATTATTGATATGCCAAACCTGTCAGGCGGATGGATTATCTTGGCAAATGACAAATGGTCACTAACAGGGATGTAAACAAATCTGTGCACAAAATTTGAGAGAAATAGCAGTTTGTGCATTTGGAACATTTCTGGGATCAGAACATGAATTACCCTATACAGTATTTTAGCTCATAGTTCCACTGACTAACACTAGCTATTGTGATTGATCAAATAAGTTAAACCGATACGTGTGAAACACAGTTGGAGTCAAGAATGCTGACTGGAGCCTGCATTTGGTCCTACTTTAATGATTGTTCATCATTGATATACACTACATGAGCAAAAGTATGTGGACACCTGCTGGTCGAACATCTCATTCCAAAATCATGGGTGTTAATATGGAGTTGGTCCCCCTTTGCTGCTATAACAGCCTCTTCTGGGAAAGCTTTCCACTAGATGTTGGAACATTGCTGCGGGGACTTGCTTCCATGCAACCACAAGAGCATTTGTGAGGTTGGGCATTTAGGCCTGGGTCGCAGTCGGCTTTCCAATTTATCCCAAAGGTGTTAGATGGGGTTGAGGTCAGGACTCTGGGCAGGCCAGTCAAGTTGTTCCACACCGATCTCGACAAACAATTTCTGTATGGACCTCGCTTTGTGCAAGGGGGCATTGTCATGCTGAAACAGGAAAGGGCCTTTCCCAAACTGTTGTCAGAAAGTTGGAAGCACAGAATGTCCTTGTGTGCTGTAGCGTTAAGATCACTAGAACTAAGGGGCCTAGCCCAAACCATGAAAAACAGCCCCAGACCTTTATTCCTCATCCACCAAACTTTACAGTTGACACTATGCTTTCGGGCAGGTAGCGTTCTCCCAACCCAGATTTGTCCATCGGACTGCCAGATGGTGAAGCGTGATTCATCAGTACAGATCATGTGTTTCCACTGCTCCTGAGTCCAGTGGAGGCCAGCTTTACACCACTCCAGCCAATGCTTGGAATTGTGCATAGCGATCTTAGACTTGTGTGCGGCTGCTTGGCCATGGAAAACCATTTTCAGAAATTTCCCACAAAACGTTATTGTGCTGATGTTGCTTCCAGGGGCAGTTTGGAAATCGATAGTAAGTGTTGCAACAGATGTCAGACGGCGGTCCAGTTCTGTGAGCTTGCCGGCTGAGCCGTTGTTGCTCTTAGATGTTTGCACTTCACAATAACAGCACGTATAGTTGACCGCTCTAGCAGGGCAGGAATTTGACCAACTGACTTGTTGGAAAGGTGGCATCCTATGATGGTGTCACGTTGAAAATCACTGAACTCTTCAGTAAGGCCGGTCTACTGCTAATGTTTGTCTATGGAGATTGCATGGTGGTGTGCTTGATTTTATACACCTGTCAGCAACGGGTGTGGCTGAAATAGCCAAATCCACTATTTGAAGGGGTGTCCAGACGCTTTAGTAGATATGCAACGTTAAATACACCACTAAAACAATTTCCTGCAATTGTATGTACAGTAGTGTAAAATAGTTAGTAGTGTAAAATAGTTCATTATAATGAGGACAGAGAAAAGCAAGTCTAGACTATTTTCACAAATGTTCTTCTGCTAACAAATATGTTATAATATGGGAATCTATATGAACCATCAAGTATCCATTTATTGAAACTCACAACAGAGTAGGGGGACTGCAAACATTGGATTACTTTAGACTTTAGAAGATTGCAGCTCAGCCTCTGAGTGTCATAAAGACGAACCAAAGACAACCCCATGTTCATCCGAATCACATATTTTTCACAAAAGTTACAGCTTGTTGTCTCAAGCCCGGAGTTAAGCATCATTATATATCACTTTATATAATCAGAATATGCTTTTTCCTCTTTTGGCACCCAAACCACCCACATACCTCCTTCAATTAATGATCAGGATGATGAGGATGAGGATGATGATGATGATGTGGCCAATATGAGTTCCAGTTGTCAGTGAAGTGAGTAATGCATCATGTTCCTTATTTTGGAAAGATGGACAGATTCGTGTCTTTGGCTATGTTCGGATTAAGTTATATGACATGCTATTCTATAAAATAATTTCTCTGTAATTAATATTACCTGATTAAGCTAATCATGTAAATGTAATTAACTAGAAAGTCGGGGCATCACGAAATAATGTTTATAGAGCTGTTATCTTCCATATAAACTCTTAAAGACCTGGTCATCTGTTACCTCAATAGCAGTCAATATTTAATCGTCACCTTACTCAGTCTCATCTGAAAGTTGTAAATTCTTGGTTATTTTCACGAACCCTGGCTAACAAGTTGAATCAGCAAAACATTTTTTTTTAAATATTTATTTACTAAATACCTAAATAATCACACAGAATTATATCTACGCAGAATGGATCATACATTGATTACAAATTATGTCATAAAGGAAAACGTCCCTAGCGGACGGAACAGACATGACGGCTGGTTACAAAAAGAAAAGGGGTTGGGTTTTGAATGAAAGAGCGGGAAGACTGAGGAAAGGTTTTGTGTCTCTACCTGGCCGTAGGCAGCGAAGCTATCGTAAATACAGTATCTTATGCATTCTAAAATCCGCCCATTTGGAAAAGGAAAATGCAATAAATATTTACTCTAAGCTGCGCTTCTGTAGATTGGTCGCAGATAGAAGGCCGGATTGTCCAGCAAGGATCTCTTGTCCTCTGAAGAATGTCTAGTGGTGAACTGGAGCGTGGTAGAATGGATACTCTGTCCGTTCTCTCCTAGTTCACGTTTACAGTTGCTGTGGCTAACTCAATCGGCTATGAGGTATCACTTCTTTAGTGAATAAGAGTTCAAAGTTCATACCAAGTTGCCATACTTTAAGCTCATGCTGTATTCTGGCTGGTATAGTCGAAATTCATCCTTTCAACGTAGGGACCGTTGTCCTCTTGTCCTCGGAACACCAAGTTGGATTTTCGCCAACGGGCTTATATCGTGGTGAAGAGAAGGGCGTGTTTCATAGTTTACAACCAATGTCTGTTCACTTGGACGGGGCCTCTGAGTTAGCAGATTTTACTCCATGACAAACCGTTCTCTCATTACCCTTTCTGGGAACAGTGTTCCGCTAGGGTGCCAAATTCAAATAACAGAAATCTCATAATTAAAATTCCTCAAACATACAAGTATTATACACCAGTTTAAAGATAAACTTCTTGTTAATCCAACCACAGTATCAGATTTCAAAAAGGTCATGCATTTACTCAAACAATATACATCCGGTGAAATTGCAGAGCGCCAAATCAAATTACAGAAATACTCGTCATAAACGTTGATGAAAGATACAAGTGTTATACATAGGCTTAAAGATAAACGTGTTAATCCAGCTGTTGTGTCAGATTTCAAAAAGGCTTTATGGCGAAAGCACACCATGCGATTATGTTAGGACAGCGCATAGCCACAAAAACATTACAGACATTTTCCAGCCAAGGAGAGGTGTCACAAAAGTCAGAAATAGCATTAAAATTAAACACTTACATTTGATGATCTTCATCTGGTGGCACTCCCAGGACTCCATGTTACACAGTAAATGTTTGTTTTGTTCGATAAAGTTCATCTTTATTCATCTTTTTGTTTGCGTGTTTAGTTCAGTAATCCATATGCACAAAGCGTGGGCACAACATCCAGACGAAAAGTCAAAAAGTTCCATTAAAGTTCGTAGAAACACCGGACAATACCATTTTCATTAGAAATATAAGGGAACGAACGGCGCACTCATGGCCACTCGCGATAAACAACTCATGGCTTTCAGGTGAGCCAATTACTCTGAGTGCTCTTATTCTCTCCCCTTTCACAATAGAAGCCTGAAACAACTTCTAAAGACTGTTGACATCTACTGGAAGCCGTAGGAAGAGCAATCTGACGCCACAGACACTGGATATTTGATAGGCATTCACTTGAAAACTACAAACCTCAGAATTCTCACTTCCTGGTTGGATTTTTCTCAGGTTTTTGCCTGCCATATGAGTTATGTTATACTCATAGACATTACTTTAACAGTTTTGGAAACTTTTGAGCGTTACCTATCCAAATGTACTAATTATATGCATATTCTAGCTTCTGGGCCTGAGTAACAGACCAGTTTACTCTGGGCACACTTTTCATCCAAACTTCCCAATGCTGCCCCCTATCCCAAACAGGTTTTAACTTCTTATGGCTGCAGGGGCACTATTGAGTAGCTTGGATGAAAGTTGCCCAGAGGTGCACAGAGTAAACGGCCTGCTCCTCAGTCTCAGTTGCTAATATATGCATATTATTATTAGTATTGGATAGAAAACACTGAAGTTTCTAAAACTGTTTGAATGATGTCTGTGAGTATAACAGAACTCATATGGCAGGGAAAAACCTGAGAAGAAATCCAAACAGGAAGTGAGAAATCTGAGGTTGGTATATTTTCAACCCATTCCCTATTGAAATCACCTTGGGATGTGAATGAAGATGACCTTCCTAGGGCTTCCACTAGATGTCATCCGTCTATAGACATTTGAAGGAGGCTTCTACTGTGTTGTGGGACTGGATAAGAGGGGAATCAGCGCCTCTTCAACCTCAGGAGGCTGAAGAAATTTGGCTTGTCACCAAGAGCACTCACAAACTTCTACAGATGCACAATCGAGAGCATCCTGTCGGGCTGTATCACCGCCTGGTACGGCAACTGCTCCGCCCACAACCGTAAGGCTCTCCAGAGGGTAGTGAGGTCTGCACAACGCATCACCGGGGGCAAACTACCAGCCCTCCAGGACACCTACACCACCCGATGTCACAGGAAGGCCATAAAGATCATCAAGGACAACAGCCACCCGAGCCACTGCCTGTTCACCCCGCTATCATCCAGAAGGCGAGGTCAGTACAGGTGCATCAAAGCTGGGACCGAGAGACTGAAAAACAGCTTCTATCTCAAGGCCATCAGACTGTTAAACAGCCACCACTAACACTGAGTGGCTGCTGCCAACACACTGACACTGACTCAACTCCAGCCACTTTAATAATGGGAATTGATGGGAAATGATGTAAATATATCACTAGCCACTTTAAACAATGCTACCTTATATAATGTTACTTACCCTACATTATTCATCTCATATGCATACGTATATACTGTACTCTATATCATCGACTGTATCCTTATGTAATACATGTATCACTAGCCACTTTAAACTATGCCACTTTGTTTACATACTCATCTCATTTGTACATACTGTACTCGATACCATCTACTGTATCTTGCCTATGCTGCTCTGTACCATCACTCATTCATATTTCCTTATGTACATATTCTTTATCCCCTTACACTGTGTACAAGACAGTAGTTTTGGAATTGTTAGTTAGATTACTTGTTATTACTGCATTGTCGGAACTAGAAGCACAAGCATTTCGCTACACTCGCATTAACATCTGCTAACCATGTGTATGTGACAAATAAAATTTGATTTGATTTGATTTGATTAGCTTCGTTTCATCTTTCTCTTGATAGCCAGGGATGTGAGGAGGGGGGGGGTGAGCCCGTGATACTGTGAGCCCGTGATGCTGAGAACAACCAGTAATAGAGAACAACTCATTATTGTAGTAGTACTATTGCTGCTCTAGAGATCAAGAGAGTGGATGATGATGATGAAGATGATGAAGATGAGGATGGTGAGGATGATGATGATGATGAATCTGCTACAGCTAGGTTTTTGTTGTGGATGGTGGGGTCGACATGTGATATTGTGATGCTACACTTGTTGTAGATGCTGGTGAGTATACAGCTAAAGGTATTGCTACAGTTGGGTCGGTACTATGTATTGCTGATAGTGTTGCCATAGTAGGTTTGGTATTATATAGACAGAGTGGGAAGCATTGTGTTTTTCTTCTGGTTCCAGCAAATATCGAGCTGTACGCAAGTCGCTTTGGAAAAAAGTGTTAGTTAAATAGCATATTATTATTATTATTACTGTCACGATCGTCGTGAAGGTGAGACCAAGGTGCAGGGTGGTATAGGTACATTCTTATTTATTTAACGAATGAACACTGAACAAACTAACAAAATAACAAAACGAACCGTGAAGCCATATGGATAGTGCAGACAGGCAACTAAACATAGAATAAGATCCCACAAACACCAAAGGGAAATGGCTACCTAAATATGATCCCCAATCACAGACAACAATAAACAGCTGCCTGTGATTGGGAACCATATCAGGTCACCATAAACATACAAATCACCTAGACCTACAAAACCCTAGACATACAAAAACCGCAGACAATACAAAAACTAGCGTACCCACCCTAGTCACACCCTGACCTAACCAAAATATAAAGAAAACAGAGATATCTCAGTGTGGGTGTGACAATTATTATCCTTATTATTCTTATTATTATATGTATTATTCATATTATTCTTGTTATTATTATTATTGTTATTATTATTATTATGTGAGGTTGTTATGGTGGTAGCTTTACATCATTAAACCACTTCAGCCTTCTATCTACAACCTACTACACTATGAACACTGTTGTGGACGTGGTCCTCTCTCTCTCTCTCTCTCTCTCTCTCTCTCTCTCTCTCTCTCTCTCTCTCTCTCTCTCTCTCTCTCTCTCTCTCTCTCTCTCACAAACACACACACACACACACACACACACAACACACCACACACACGCACGCACGCACGCACACACACAAACACGCATACACACACACAAACACACACACGTACTCACACACACTCAGTTCCGTTCAAGGCATTTAGCAGAAGCACCACTCCAGCATAGTAGGCCCGGTTGCTGTGACAACCACTTCCCAGGGCCAGAGAGGTATGATGGGATGAAGAGAGGGAGAAAAAGAGGGAGGGAGAGGCAGAGACAGGCACGGGTGAGAGAAAAAACAGAGCGAGAGGAGAGAGAGAGAGAGAGAGAGAGAGAGAGAGAGAGAGAGAGAGAGAGAGAGAGAGAGAATAAGGGTGGTTGAAGGTTGATACGCTGCTGATATTCTCAATTGGTGAACAAATTGTTCGGCAGCATTTGCAATGGGTAATGGCTTCTGACTTTCAATGACGATGCAACACCTCTCTATGATCTTATCAGTAGTAAAGCCTTAATTAAATATTCTCAGTCAAGTCAGTGAACATTTCATATTTCAATAGAGATTTTACCAAGGCATTTGTTAAAGTAAATGTATTAATAAATGAAATAATGAACTATTTGTATCATACCTCTTCAGACTAATGTATTAATTCCTACTTTTCACAAGGCTGGAAGACACGCAGACATAACTCTGGTCCAATGGGGAATATTAGAGTAACTGAAATTAAATGTGGCGCAATAGGAAAGAGCGAGCGAGACAGAGAGCGAGAGAGAGACAGAGAAAGAGAGAGAGACAGGGAAGGAGAGAGACAGGGAGAGAGAGAGGTAGAGGGAGAGGGGAGAGATAGATGAAGGGAGGAAGGGGAGAGTGTAACTGAGGACTTGGTGGACTGTATACTCTTTAGGTTGGGTTTTACTTTATGTGTTGTGTGAACAGCACAGCACAATGTATGTTGTGCACATGCTACGGTAGTATGTGCGTGTGTGTGCTGATTCAGCAAGGATGCACACTGGCCTTGGCTAACACAATGAAAGCTAACTTGTGGGAAAACATAGGAGCTATAACTTTCTCTCACTAGACATCGCTGAAGCTGATCTTCCTTTCTGAGCGGGAGATCGCCCAGGATGACCTGCTCCACTTCACAATATGGGCAGAGCTACAGCTCTGATATGATAAGCTTCCATCTATTCTACTATGATAATTGCTATTTATTCACAGCCTTTCCGACAGAGAGAGCTACTGTCGAAGATGTCAACAGAGAGCTGGTCTAATAAGCCACAGTAATCCCTATCTGACTGAGAGAGTGTGTCAGCCTGGAATCACTGGCTGATAAACCCCAGTTATAACGTCTTATAACATGTCAACCAGAGGCCTGGTTATATCGTCACTATGAAATGCCAGGGCCACGGAAATAAGGGCCTCAATCCAACAGAGGAAATGTGATTTCTACCCTGAGACACATCTTTTTTTGTAAGTAATATTTATATCCACATTAGTTGGGGGGGAGTCATCTTAATTGTTGTGTGTGTGTGTGTTATAGAGATGATCAAGAGTTTAACAATCTCTTTGGTCTTCATTAGTGTTGTTTTTCTACTGTAAATCCTAGACATATTTCTAAAAGCTGCTTTAGAGAGGAGGGCCTGCTGTAATGACACCATCACTCCTCCTCTGCGGTCATTTGAGGCGTTTCCAATATACAATTACCCCAGCACACACATTCCTCACAAACACACATAACAGGAAAACAGGGAACTGGAGAAGAAAGGATTCAGGCAGAGACACTCATTTTCTTTATCTCTCGCTGTTTCAAATGAATCTCTCCCTTGTTCACCCCGAGCAATAGTATTTTATTCGATGGAGAGTCACTGCTCCTTTACAATGTGCTCTTACAGTAACATGTTAAGTGCAGTGATGTACAGTACCAGTCAAAAGTTAGGACACACCTACTCATTCAAGGGTTTTGCTTTATTTGACTATTTTCAACATTGTCAAATATTAGTGAAGACATCAAAAGTATGAAATAACACACAAGGAATCAAGTAGTAACCAATAAAGTGTTCAACAAATCAAAATGTATTTTTATATTTGAGATTCTTCAAAGTAGTCGCCATTTGCCTTGATGACAGCTTTGCATAGTCTTGGCATTCTCTCAACCAGCTTCATGAGTTAGTCACCTGAAATGCATTTCATTGTTAAAAAAAGTAATTTGTGGAATGTCTTATTTCTTAATGCTTTTGAGCCAATCAGTTCTGTTGTGACAAGGTAGGGGTGGAATACAGAAGATAGCCAGCTTAATTTGACTATAATTTGTTTTTCAACAGGACAATGACCCAACACACCTCTATATGCTGAGCACTTGTTGGCTGCTTTTCCTTCACTCTGCGGTCCAACTCATCCCAAACCATCTCAATTGGGTTGAGGTCGGGTGATTGTGGAGAGCAGGTAATCTGATGGAGCACTCCATCACTCTCTTTCTTGGTCAAATAGCCCTTACACAGCCTAGAGGTGTGTTTTGAGACATTGTCCTGTTGAAAAAGAAATTATAGTCCAACTAAGCGCAAACCAGATTGAATGGCGTATTGCTGCAGAATGCTGTGGTAGCCATACTGGTTAAGTATGCCTTGAATTCTAAATAAATCACTGACAGTGTCACAAGCAAAGCACCCCCACACCATCACACTTCCCCCTCCATGCTTCATTCTGCGGTGGTTGGAACAAAAAATCTCAAATTTGGACTAATCAGACCAAAGAACAGATTTCCACCGGTCTACTGTCCATTGCTCGTGTTTCTTGGCCCAAGCAGGACTCTTCTTCTTATTGGTGTCCTTTAGTAGTGTTTTTATGAAGCAATTGGACCATGAAGGCCTGATTCACGCAGTCTCCTCTGAACAGTTGAGTTTGAGATGTGTCTGTTATTTGAAATCTGTGAAGCACTTATTTGGGCTGCAGTTTCTGAGGCTGGTAACTCCAATGAACTATCATCTGCAGCAGAGGTAACTCTGGGTCTATCTTTCCTGTGGTGGTCCTCATGAGAGCCAGTTTCATCATAGCGCTTGATGGTTTTTGCGACTTCAGTCGAAGAAACTTTCAAAGTTCTTGAACTTTTCCGGATTGACTGACTATTATGTCTTAAAGTAATGATGGACTGTCGTTTCTCTTGGTCTTTTACCAAATATGGCTATCTTCTGTATATCACTCCTACCTTTTCACAACACAACTGATTGGCCAAAACACATTAAGAAGGAAATTAATTTCTAAAATTAACTTTTAAGAAGGAACATCTGTTAATTGAAATTCCAGGTGCCTACCTCATGACGTTGGTTGAGAGAATGCCAAGAGTGTGCAAAGCTTTCATCAAGGCAAAGGGAGGCTATATGAAATATATTTAACACTTATTTGGTTACTACATGATTCGATATGTGTTGTTTCATTGTTTTTATATCTTTACATTGTTCTAGAAAATAGTAAAAATAAAGAAAAACCCTGGAATGAGTAGGTCCAAACTTTTGACTGGTACCCTATTTATATATATATATATATTTCCCCTTTCGCTAATGTGATGTCATTATCTCACTTTGCTTTTGCAACAGTGGTTTTGCCTTTCATTCTAATGAAGCTTCTTAGAGAGAGAGAGAGAGAGAGAGAGAGAACAAGTGAGCACTCAATTGGCCTTCTGCTTCGTATGACAGTGTTTTTTCATTTTTACTTTTCATCTCATTAAGGTAGAGAGAGAGAGGCATGTTGTGAAGTCTAATTCAATTAATGTCTAGTTAGCCCTCTGACTGCCTAACTCCTGCCTGCCTCTAATCTATTTGATTATTGGATGAGTAATTGACAGATAGTATATGGTCCTTTACCATGACCATTCACCCTACTGACTAGAATTACCTTTCTGGTTGGAGTTGTCTGTGAGGGTGCTATAATACAGTCATCTGATTGTAGCATTGCACCCTCGTGTGTGTTTGTCAAATTGTATTTGTCTTATGCGCCTAATACAACAGGTTTAGGCTTTAAACCTCTACAGGATTGGTGGGTCCTCATCGGGATGGTTGAGCTAACGTAGGCTATTAATATTAGCATGAGGTTGTAAGTAACAATAACATTTCCCAGGACACTGTCCAATTTACAGTAGCTATAGTAGTGATAGAATACCATGCTATTGTTTGAGGAGAGTGCACAGTTATGAACATGAAAGTTACTAACAATGCAGAGAAACATTTTGAAAAAAACAATCGAAAGATAATAACACAAGGAATACATACACAATGAGTAATGCTAACTTGGCTATGTACACAGGGTAACATAACATAGTCAATGTGCAGTGGTACGAGATAATTGAGGTAGATGCAGTGCTTTGGATTTCTTCACATATTATTGTGTTACACAATAATGGGATAGACATGTATTTAATTGTAATTTTTTTGGTAAACAATCTATTAACAAATATTCTGTAATGTCAAAGTGAAAGAAAAATTCTAACGTTTTTTAAAAGATTAATACAAATTTGATCACTAAAATCGTTGCACAAGTATTCAGCACCTTTGTTGAATACGCGAGCCTATAATAGTTCATGATAAAAATGTTGCCTGACAAATCACAAAATAAGTTACATGGACTCACTCTGTGTGAAATAATAGGGGTTGACATGATTTCTGAATGACTAACGCAGCTTCTGTCCCCCATACATAAATACATAACTGCAGTAAGGTCCCTCAGTCAAGTGTTGAATTTCAAGCACAGATTCAACTACATAGACCAGGGAGCCTCATTAAGAAGGGTGGTGATTGGTAGATGGGAACAATAACAAATCAGACATTTAATATCTCTTAAAGATGATCTGGTTAATAATTATGCTGTGGATGATGTATTAAAGCACCCAGACACAACAAAGATACAGTCGTCCTTCTGAACTGAGCTGCAGTACAGGAATGAAACTGCTCAGGGATGTTACCATGAGGCCATTGGGGATTTTAAAACAGCTACAGAGTTCAATGGATATGATGGGAGGAAATGGAGGCTGGATGAACAACATTGTTGTGACCCCAAAAGAATGACAGAGTGAAAAGAAGAATCGAAATATACAGAAATGAAAAAATGTAAAACATGCATCTTGTATGCATCAAGGCATCAAGTAATACTGCAGTCAGCAAGGCATCAAGTAATAAAAGTAATACTGCAGTCAACAAGGCATCAAGTAATACAAGTAATACTGCAGTCAACAAGGCATCAAGTAATATTGTAGTCAACAAGGCATCAAGTAATACAAGTAATACTGCAGTCAACAAGGCATCAAGTAATACAAGTAATACTGCAGTCAACAAGGCATCAAGTAATAAAAGTAATACTGCAGTCAACAAGGCATCAAGTAATACAAGTAATACTGCAGTCAACAAGGCATCAAGTAATACAAGTAATACTGCAGTCAACAAGGCATCAAGTAATACAAGTAATACTGCAGTCAACAAGGCATCAAGTAATATTGTAGTCAACAAGGCATCAAGTAATACAAGTAATACTGCAGTCAACAAGGCATCAAGTAATATTGTAGTCAACAAGGCATCAAGTAATACAAGTAATACTGCAGTCAACAAGGCATCAAGTAATGCAAGTAATACTGCAGTCAACAAGGCATCAAGTAATATTGTAGTCAACAAGGCATCAAGTAATACAAGTAATACTGCAGTCAACAAGGCATCAAGTAATGCAAGTAATACTGCAGTCAACAAGGCATCAAGTAATACTGCAGTCAACAAGGCATCAAGTAATGCAAGTAATACTGCAGTCAACAAGGCATCAAGTAATACTGCAGTCAACAAGGCATCAAGTAATACTGCAGTCAACAAGGCATCAAGTAATACAAGTAATACTGCAGTCAACAAGGCATCAAGTAATACTGCAGTCCAAAGTTTGGACACACCTACTCATTCAAGGTTTTTTCTTTATTTGTACTATGTTCTACTTTGTAGAATAATACTGAAGGTATCAAAACTATGAAATCACACATATGGAATCATGTAGTAACCAAAAAAGTGTTAAACAAATCTAAATATATTTGATATTTGATATATTTTGATATGTTTAAACCTGTTTTGCCTACTACATGATTCCATATGTGTTATTTCATAGTTTTGATGGCTTCACTATTATTCTACAAAGTAGAAAATAGTAAAAATAAAGAAAAACCCTTGAATGAGTAGGTGTGTCCAAACCTTTGACTGGTACTGTATATGTATATTTTTTAAAGCAAAGAAATACCCTATTTTCTAAATGCAAAGCCTTAGGTTTTTGTCAAATCTAGCACAACACATCACTGAGTAACTGCCGACGTATTTTCAAGCATGTTGGTGGCTGCATCATGGTATGGGTATGCTTTACATCGGCAAAGACTGTGAGTTTTTCAGGATAAAAAGAAACAGAATGGAGCTAAGCACAGTCCACTCTAAAGTCTGCAGTTTTGTCACACATCACAATGTCACAGATGTCTCAAGTTTTGAGGGAGTGTGCAATTGGCATGCTGACTGCAGAAATGTCCACCAGAGCTGTTGCCCGAGAATTTAATGTTCATTTGTCAACCATAAGCTGCTTCCAACTTCGTTTAGTGAATTTGGCAGTACTGGCGTCAAAACCAAAGACCACGTGTAACCACGGCAGCCTAGGACCTTCCCATCGTCTGAGACAAGCCACCCAGACAGCTGATAAATCTGTGGGTTTGCACAACCAAATAATTTCTGCACAAACTGTCAGAAACCATTTCAGGGATGATCATCTGCATGCTCATCGTCCTCTCCAATGTCTTGACCTGACTACAGTTTGGCATCGTAACCAACTTCAGTGGGCAAATGTTCAACTTCGATGGCTACTGGCACACTGGAGAAGTGTACCCTTCACGGATGAATCCTGGTTTCAACTGTATGGGACAGATGGCAGATGTTGCAAGGGTCTGTACTTAATTCCTGAAAGCTGAAAATGCCCCAGTTCTTCCATGGCCTGCATACTTACCAGACATGTCACCCATTGAGCATGTTTGGGATGCTTCAGTCAATTAGATATCATTCTGACACCAAACTGATACAAACTGACACCAAACCCACTTTTTCCAACTCGTTTAGTAGCCAACTATTACTTACTTCAGAGCTGGCCCAAAATTCACAACGCCTTGGGTTCAAACCATAAAAAAACCATAAAACACGTAGTTACGTTCTAGCTGCGGGTCCATTTCTTAAGTTATGTGTTGGCCTAGCTGAGGCGACCCCGAATCCCAAGTTTCGGCTCGATAGGTAATTTGGTGTCCGAGAAAAACCCTAATTGGTGCTGAAAATCCACTATTTTCCATGACTTGCTACAGGGTCCTTGAACGAGCTATCGGACAGAAACGTCGGGGTCCGTCTCTATGGGCCGAGCCGGTTTCAATGCACCTAGCCTTGCGTCTCTGAGACTTTTCTAAACGTCGTCATTTTCGTGATGGTCAAAATGAATTGAAGGTATTGCAAATGTACGAGGCTGTTTCTCGGTCCGAGAACCGTCTAGAGCCACGTACCTCACCACGCACCATCGACCGGAGGTCTAGAACAGGTTTCTAAAGTTTCGGAACTCTAGGTCTGACGGTTCTTTTTTAGCTCGAACAAAGCTAACTATTGCAGCCACTGTCTGTCTCTACGCACCCTAATACGTCCCTCTTTCCAAGTTGTGTTTTAGTGTAATTTTTTTTCCTTTGAATTTTTTGGGGAAAAATGACTGATTTACAGTTCATGGGGGTTGCCTAATCACATATATGAAGTTTTGGACAATCTGACTTTTTTAACCCTTCGAAACAGCCCCTGAGACACCATTTAAGGCACTTCCGGTTGGCACAGGAAGCTATAATTCACCACATATCCTCATTGGGGTATGCTTTTACAGAATCCTGAGTTTTAAGTCTTTACGTTAAGAACTGAGTTATTTACGGAGGGTTTAGTATGTGTGTGTTATTTCAGAAAATCATAGAAAATCACAGAAATCTCGCAGAGCTCCGCAGCACACTTTAAAAAGATTCGTATGAACACCCTGCAACTGGATCTGTAACCGTTGAAAAAAAAAACGCCTATTTGTGACCATCACCAAGTTGTCATTGTTCCGTTTCTCTTAAATGGGTTGACGCATACTTACCAGACATGTACGACAGCATGTTCCAGTTCCCGCCAATATCCCGCAACTTCACACAGCCATTGAGGAGGAGTGGGACAACATTCCACAGGCCACAATCAACAGCGAGATGTGTCAAACTGTATGAGGCAAATGGTGGTCACACCAGATGCTGACCACACTGCTACCTTTTTAAAAAATATATCAGTGACCAACAGATGCATATCTGTACTATATCCATAGATTAGGGCCTAATGAATTTATTTAAATTGGCTGATTTCCTTATTTGAACTGCAACTCAGTTATTGAATTATTGAAATTGTTGCATGTTGCGTTTATTTTTGTTCAGTGTATTTTTATATATATAGTATATATATTTCTGTTTTTTCAGCCCACAGGCACAATGTATGATATATTAATAAACATATTTGTACCTGTCACCCCCCCTCTCCCAATAAAATAAATGACAAAATACAAAGAAGTCCAGAATCCAGTTGCAGATCAATGTGCTGGGGTACAAGGTAGTGAGATAGACAGGTACATGAAGGCAGGGTAAAGTGACTAGGCATCAGGATAGATAATAATACTGTAAGAGTAAAATAAAGAACAGAGTAGCAGCAGCATTTGATCAGTGTAAAAGTATGTGCTTATATGTGCGTGCGCGTGTGTATGTGTGTTTGTGGTGTGTCGGTATGCGTGTTTTTGTTTTGTGTGTTTTCTGTGTGTGTATGTAGTGTCAGTGTAGTGTGTGTGTGAGTGAGTGAGTGAGTGAGTGAGTGAGTGAGTGAGTGAGTGAGTGAGTGAATGAGTGAGTATAGAGAAAACAGTCTTGGGAGCGTACATAGAGTCAGTGTAAGATAGGGTCAGTGCACATAGTCCGGGTAACCATTTAAATAAATATTTAGCAGTCATATGACTTGGAGGTAGAAGGTCTCTTGGAGCCTGTTGGTCCGAGAGCCGATGTTCCGGTAGCGTTTGCTGGACAGTAGCAGAGTGGACAGTCTATGGCTTGGGTGGCTGGAGTCTTTGACAACTGATATAGAGGTCCTTGATGGCAGGGATTTCAGCCCCAGTGATGTACTGGCCTGTCCGCACCACCATCTGTAGGCCCTTGCAGTCGAGGGCGGTGATGCAGCCAGTCAAGATGCTCTCGATGGTACATCTGTGCCAAACTTTTTGAGAATCCGAGGGCCCATGCCATATCTTTTCAGCCTCTTGAGGGGGAAGGGGCACTGTAGTGCTCTTTTCATGACTGTGGACCATGTTAAGTCCTTAGTGATGTGAACATCAAGGAACTTGAAACTCTCGAACCTCTCCACTACAGGACCTGTCGATGTGGATGGGAGAGTGCTCTCCAATCTTTCTCCTGTAGTCCACGATCAGCTCATTGGTCTTACTGACGTTGAAGGAGAGGTTGTTGTCCTGGCACCACACTGCCAAGTCTACCACCGTTGTGTCGTCAGCAAACTTAATGATGGTGTTGGAGTCGTGCGTGGCCACGCAGACTTAGATGAACAGGGAGTACAGGAGGGGACTAAGCAAGCACCCCTGAGGGGCCCCGGTGTTGAGGGACAGTGTGGCAGAGGTGTTGTTGCCTACCCTCACCACCTGGGGCCGGCCTGTCAGAAGTCCAGGATCCAACTGCAGAGGGAGGAGTTCAGTCTCAGGGTCGCCAGCTTGATAATGAGCTTAGAGGGGACTATGGTGTTGAATAGTGAGCTGTAGTCTATGAACAGCGTTCTCACATAGTTAATTTCCCTCTTGTCCAGGTGGGAGAGGGTGGCGTGAAGTGCAATTGAGAATTCAAACTGTGGATCTGTTGGGCCGGTATGTGAATTGGAGTAGGTTCAGGGTGTCTGGGATGATGACGTTGATGTGTGTCATGACCAGCCCTTAAGGGCGCTTCATAATTACAGACATGAGGGCTCTGTGCGATAGTCATTTAGGCAGGTTACCTTGGAGTTCTTGGGAACAGGGACAATGGTGGTCAGCTTGAAACATGTTGGGGGTTACAGACAGGATCCTGGAGAGATTGAAAATTTCTGAAGAGACTTGCCTACTGGTCTGCATATGCTTTGAGAAAGCACCCTGGTAGTCCGTCTGTCCTGGTGGCCTTGCGATTGTTCACCTGTTGAAAAGTTTGACTCACGTCGGCCACGGAGAGTGAGATCACACAGTCATCGGAAACAACAGGTTCTTTCACACAAGACTCAATGCATAAAAGTCATTTAGCTCGTTTGGGAGTTCCCGATCACTGGGCATCTCATGGCTGGGTTTCCCTTTATAATCTGTTATCGTCTGCAAGCCCTGCCACATACGAAGAGCATCAGAACCGGTGTAGGAGGATTCCACCTTCCTCCTATATTGTCTCATTGGGGGTCGTAAGCAGGCTTTCTTGTATGCATCCATGTCCATGTTCTGTTCCTTATAAGCGGTAACTATAACCTTAATCCACGGTTTTTGGTAAAAAAATAAATTTGCATAGTCACTGTGGAGACGACATTGTCTATGCCGTTATTGATGAAGCCTATGACTGACGTGGTAAACTCCTCGATGGTATCGGATGATTCCTGGAACATATCCCAGTCTGTACTAGCAAAACAATCTTGTAACCTAGCGTCTGCTTCATCGGACCAGTTCCGTCCTGAGCACGTCACTGTTCACTCCTGTATGAGCTTTTGTTTGAAAAACAGGAAGCAGGAGAATAGAATCGAGGTTAGATTTGCCAAGGGAGGACGAGGGAGGGCCTTATAAGCGTTCCCGTGTGTGTGTCTGTCTGTGCATGCATTATTCTGTGTATTAGGCTTGAACACTGTTTAGCCTAATTGCAGCCTTTCATCATGATGGGTTAGTGATTTTCTCTATTGACAGAGCTGTCATCACCTCTAAAGACTTCAAGCTCCCCAAGACTCAAACACTGTGTGTGTGTGTGTGTGTGTGTGTGTGTGTGTGTGTGTGTGTGTGTGTGTGTGTGTGTGTGTGTGTGTGTGTGTGTGTGTGTGTGTGTGTGTGTGTGTGTGTGTGTGTGTGTGTGCGTGTGTGTGTGTGATTGAAAGAGTACAGGCAGGCTGACTACAATTACTGACTACAATTACTGACAACAATTACCTTTGTGGTTGGAGGTGTCTGTGAGGATGCTGTAACACAATCATTCCACCCTCTTTCTCTTTCTCTTTCTCTTTCTCTTTCTCTTTCTCTTTCTCTTTCTCTTTGTGTGTGTGTGTGTGTGTGTTTGTGTGTGTGTACATGTGTACATGTGTGTCTGTGTGTACATTAGTGTGTGTCAGTCTTGAACACTGTTTAGCCTAATTGCAGCCTTTCATCATGATGGGTTAGGGATTTTCTCTATTGACAGAGCTGTCATCACCTCTAAAGACTTCAAGCTCCCCAAGACTCAAACACTCGAATGAAGTTAACCCTTAAATGACCAAATACGTGTATTTGTCTGTCTATTGGTCTGTGTATTTCGGTCTGAGTATGTGTGTGTGTGTGTGTGTGTGTGTGTGTGTGTGAGAGTGATAGAGGGCGGGCGGGCATGTCTGTCTGTTGGTCTGTGTATTTCGGTCTGAGTATGTGCATCAATGCAGTGTCTGTGTGTGTGTGTGTGTGTGTGTGTGTGTGTGTGTGTCCCTAAGTATGTGCTATAGTGTGTGTGTCTGCGTGTAAGTGAGTGTGTGTGCACCCCAACCCAGGGTCCAGAGATGTGGCTGTCAGTCTGAGTAATACAGAGAGGGAGAGGCAGGCCGTATGGTGCATGTTAAACAGGGGAGGTGTGGTCTCAGTGAAGCCTCAGCACTTTCTCATGTCAGACTACTGGGCTTTGAGCACCATGCAGCCCTGTGGGATTCAGACGCACAAAAACACACGTATGTACGCACAAATAGAGATAAGAGAGAGAGACGCGTCACAAACACTCACACTTGCGCACACACGGAAATCGTCTACGGAGGATGATTGACAGCCGTCGTCGATGGTGACGGCATGGATATGTGACAGATGATAGCTAACCTATTTCAACATGAATGGCACAGCGCAGTAAAGAGGAGTCAGGCAGAGCAGAGCACGGCAGTGCATAGGTGACATAAGTATAATAAGTATAATGAGTATAATAGCTATATTCCATTTTGCTGTAGCCTATTTCCATATAGCGTAGTCCAAAAGTGCGTGATTTGTCCCGCCACGCTATTTAATGATTAAACAATGAATCCATCTAACGGATTTCTCAGAAAGTGTGAAGTTGTTTTTGAATAACCTACAAATATGGTAATAATGTGAGAGATAGAACAGGCAATAGCGCCATAGAAAAAAATCTAATGAGAAATTTGAACAAACCTTAGAGTTGAGCAAAGCATTATATGACAGAAATGACGCATGCAATCCTTCCTTGCCGTTGTGAACCAAACGGCCTAAAGCCAATCCTACTCATTTCAATATTAAGGGTGCAACTTTCACTCTGGACGGGGCCCCCACAATCTGAAATTGCATTTCTCCAGTTTTATCATTAAAATGTGATAGAAAATGTGGCAACGGTACATTAGGACCATGCGGACGCCTCCGAGCAGGCTGTTTGGAGTGTTTATCCAACTGGATATTTTTTCTCAATATTAATATGTCCCCCCCACACTTTTAAAACCAATGTTTTGCCCCTGTGAAATATCATCAAACCATTAAGACAAATAAAACGTATGAAAAGTATTTCAAAACATATTCTAGTGCTTGTCTAGTGGTTGTCCTAATGTTGCTGCTTTTAAAATGTGAACAGTTGTGTACATTGAATGCTGCTATTCTCAATCACAGCTATATTTTTAATGACAAATATTTCAGGCCACAAGAAGTGAAATTGAGCAAACAATACCAAGATGGAAAAATCAAACGAGACGTCTAAAGCAAACTGAGGCTACAGCAAAGGGAAGCTGAGAAAAGACAATGACGTGTAACCTAGCTGGCCTAGGCCTATTCATGTGTTATTCTAGCAATGTTCAACCTACCTTCAAAGCATAGTAGCCTGGGTCTGAGAAGGAGAGGAGAATAAGGCAAGAATCTGAATCAGATTGTGATTATCCAGTTCTGAGGACTAGCTCTGTCTGCAGTCCATGATGATTTTACAACCCATCACAACATGCACAGCCAGTGAGGCTTGTTGACAGTGTCACTCGCTCCACCTGCGCGCTTCGGTGCACACGTGCCCACATGCACCTTTTAGAAAAGGTTACTAAAAAAGATATTTTTGGGCAATTTAGTGATTTATCTCATTCCTACCATTCAAGCTCGTGCATATTTAAAAACAAAATGGGGTGCGGGGGGGGGGGGGGGGGGGGGGGGCTTGGCCAATAGGGGGCAATGACATTGCATATCACAATGTTTTATGAGTACAAAACACGATTGGACAAAGGTTGACATTACACAACACTATCAGACACGCCTCATTAGAGGCATCATGCCCAAATTGATGATGTTGGCTTTAGCTAGCCCAGATAGTTTCCCAATCTCCTGACCCCTAACTAAGTTCTATTAACTCATAACTGAGTTATGTGGTTGCCATGGAACTGTGAGGTAGCCTAGACAGGAAGCTCTGTAAGGATTGCACATATTTTATTGTTTTTAAGTGTTTTTTTTATAGGGTTTTATTATTTTTTTGTGGGGGGTTAACTTGTTGATAGATGAACTGTAATGTCTAGTGGTGACCTACGGAATTGCAGGACTGATTATGGCAAGCCAGCTTATATTTGGCTTGGCTAGCTTGCGAATATGATTTAAATGATGCAGCAACATCAGATCAACAGCATCTGCTTTTTAGACCCCTGCCCCAGTTCCCTGGTGTGAGGGGATGCAGAGGCTCACTTTGTCGGGGGCTTTTCTGGACCACTGCTGAGGTGTGGTGGTCTTACTGGTGCCTTTACAGTCGCTGAACCATCACCCAGGTTGGTGCTACATTTCAGTATGACATAGAATTAAGCACATGATTATGTCTCTAGATTGCAGGAAAAAGCTTTATTTGGTGTTTGAAAAATGTGAAATTCTCCAACTTACGGACAGGTGGCAGACACCCCCAACCGTCCTCACGTACTTTGTACCCCCTCAGCATGAATTCACTGCACTAAATTTCTGTGTTTGTGTGACCATTTAGCCCTATGGTCCCTGGTCAAAGTAAGTGAACTTACAGGCAATTTGGGAGACAGGCAATGTGGAGAGAGTGAGCAGAATAAGGAAACACCTGAGTATGGCGTGGCGGCATGGAGTGGCCTTGCATTGTGGTAGCGCATGGGAGGGAGATAGCAAGAGCAAGAGAGAGAGAAACCAGTGAAGGAAGAGGCTGTGTTTTGTTAAAACTTCTTAAGGCTAGGCGTCCCGCTAGCGGGACAACTTCCGGTGAGGCGCCCGCGCAATTCAAATAAATAATCATACATATTATGGATATTAAACATTCAGGGAAAATACAAGTCTCTTATATCAGTTAAAAGCTTAAATTCTTATTAATCTAACTGTACTGTTCGATTTACAGTAGGCTTTACAGCGAAAATATGTCATGTGATTGTTTGAGGACGGCGCCCCACATCAAAATATTTTTCCACCGGCACAGGTTTCATAAATTCACAAATAGCGATTAAATATTCACTTACTTTTTGAAAATCTTCCTCTGATTTGTCATCCAAAGTGTCCCAGCTATAACACATAGTGTTGTTTTGTTAGATAAAATCATTCTTTATATCCCAAAAAGTACCTTTAGTTGGCGCCATCGATTTGAGTAAACCACTCTTTCAACATGCCAAGATAGGAATCCGAAAATGTAGTAAGTCAAAATATGTTTCTATCTAATCCTTAGATACCCTAAAATGTAATTCAACTATAATATTTAATACGGAAAGACGTATGTTCAATAGGAAAGCAATATTATCATGTGCGCGTCCTCTTCATCGCGTGCATACACAAATTTCAAAGTCTGTGTCCCTGTAGTAAAACTCATATTTCTTACTTGTTTTGTGTTCTTTTGAATGAGCCATTTTAGCGATATTGTTACCTTGAGAAATGTGTAATTTGAAAGAGGGTCCTGCACATTTCTCCTTTTACATTTTAAAAAACTTCTGTTACGAACTTCTGTCAGATTCCACCCTGCTAGGCACATCGAGCTGCAGGTTAAACATGGTGGGAGTGTAGACTCGTAAATTCATAGTGCAGTTTGTTAGCCAATTTTACAGTTAGCTAGCTACTTCACCTGCTGATATTGATATATTGTTGTGTGTAGCTACGTTTGCTAACTAGCTACCATGCTAGCAAACTAGCTAGCTCATAGAGAGCATTCCATATGGTTTTGTAGCCGACTTGAGCTGTAACAGATTTCTACAACGATTTTTACGTGTTGCTACCAACCTTATTATAACAACAAAATGAAACATTTGTTCACAAAAACTATTGTTAGTGTTATTTAACACAGTATTGGTGGATTTCTCCTTTAAGAGGCCGTTTGCACAGCCCAAGCCCAGGTAATGAGAGGCCGGAGCGGACCTAATGCAGGAGAATACCAGGTGTTAGGAAGTGTGTCTCTAACACACATTCAGTACGCACAAACACACAGACAGACAGGTAAACACACACATACACTCAGAATCACTAATGAGAAAAGGCACAGCATGCTCTAGTTTCCTAGAATGACAATTCTTAGGAAATGACAGCTGTTCAAAGAATTTCACCTGAATAAAAACAAAGTTGTTCTTAATCGACGGTTGGTGAGTTTGTGTGAGGGGGGGGGTAGTCTCCAATACCCCACAGTGACCATATACTGTTGCGCTCATCAAGACCATCATTGGCTAGGAGATGAATCCTTCTGTACTCACCTAAGAGAGAGAGAGAGAGAGAGAGAGGCTAAAAATGAGAATGAGGGCGAGACAGAGAGAGATAGATAAAGATAGAAAGAGGAAGAGAGATAACATATAGCAAGAGAGAGAGAGAGAGAGAGAGAGAGAGAGAGGGGGGAGAGGGAGAGGAGAGACAGAGAGAATCAGAGAGGAAGAGGGAGAACGAGAGATGGGGAAGAGACAGAGAGAGAGCAAGAGCACGAGAGACAGACCACAGAGTAGAGGGATCATTAGAGAGCAGATCTCCTCTGCTCCCTGAGGTTAGCCTGACTTAGGTCTGATTACACACCAGTACGTGAAAGAGCATGTGGAGATGGACTGTAAAGAGGCCACCATTACGCCCCATTATATTACATTATTACACTCCATTTTTAATCAGGATAATGATAATACACTTCATATTATAATAATGAATCCCATTTCAGCTCAGCAATATCTCTCTACTGCTGTTTGTAATGACAGAGCCACTGAATAGGCCCGGTACTGAGCAGCCTAAGAGAATGCCATGGGCAAAAGAGACAGTGCAAATGTATGGGCATTGAAAGGAGAAGGAAGAAATAGCTAGACCCTCTTTCCTACAGAAGATGTAGTCCATTGACTTAGTGACTCTTTAGAATATAAAGAAATATGGATAATGTTTCATGAGTCAATGAGAAATACTGTAGCTCTTCTTGTGTGTAATCAAGGACGATTTATGCTCAACACTGTGACGCATAAACCCAACCCCATTCCCTACCTGCATGCTGCCAACCTCTGATTTGTTATGGATAATTCATATTGTCTGCTGTACCTTTTCTGGCTCCAACGCGTGTGACGTCTACACACCCTTTTACAGAGAGAGAGAGAGAGAGAGAGAGAGAGAGAGAGAGAGAGAGAGAGAGAGAGAGAGAGAGAGGGATGCATCACACACACACCAAAATGCATCACTTCACACAAAATATGCGAGCTCCAACTGTGCAGGTGTGAATGAAATAATATATTTTTTAAAATAATAATCATATATACCTATTTACAACTGCAACAATGATAAATATAAATGTCCATTGGGGTGTCTGGCAGGGTAATTGTCCGTTGAGGAGTGGGGGGAGAAAAATAAAATATCAATTGAGGGAGCAGCGTGGGGGGGGGCTGTTTCCCCGCTGTACTGTTCTGACGCCGACAGAGATGGCCGCCCCGCTTCGCGTTCCAAGGAAACTATGCAAGTGCATTGCCTCCGCAAGGCAATCAAACATGCTAAGCGTCAGTATAGAGACAAAGTAGAGTCGCAATTCAACGGCTCAGAAACGAGAGGTATGTGGCAGGGTCTACAGTCAATCATGGATTACAAAAAGAAAACCAGCCCAGTCACGGACCAGGATGTCTTGCTCCCAGACAAACAAAATAATTTCTTTGCTCGCTTTGAGGACAATACAGTGCCACCGACACGGCCCGCTACCAAAACCTGTGGGCTCTCCTTCACCGCAACCAACGTGAATAAAACATTTAAAAGTGTTAACCCTCACAAGGATGCAAGGCAGACGACATCCCTAGCCGCGTCCTCAGAATATGCGCAGACCAGCTGGCTGGTGTGTTTACGGACATATTCAATCAATCCTTATCCCAGTCTGCTGTTCCCACATGCTTCAAGAGGGCCACCATTGTTCCTGTTCCCAAGAAAGCAAAGGTAACTGAGCTAAATGACAATCGCCCCGTAGCACTCACTTCCGCCGTCATGAAGTGCTTTGAGAGACTAGTCAAGGACCATATCACCTCCACCCTACCTGACACCCTAGACCCACTCCAATTTGCTAATCCGCCCCAATAGGTCCACAGATGACACAATCGCAATCACACTGCACACAGCCCTAACTCATCTGGACCAGAGGAATACCTATGTAAGAATGCTGTTCATCGACTTCAGCTCAGCATTCAACACCATAGTACCCTCCAAACTCTGCAATAAGCTTAAGTCAATGGGTCTCGACCCCGCCCTGCAACTGGGTCCTGGACTTCCTGACGGGCTGCCCCAGGTGGTGAGGGTAGGAAACAACATCTCCACCCTGCTGATCCTCAACACTGGGGCCCTACAAGGGTGCGTTCTCAGCCCTCTCCTGTACTCCCTGTTCACCATGACTGCTTGGCCATGCACGTCTCCAACTCAATCATTAAGTTTGCAGACGACACTACAGTGGTAGGCTTGATTACCACCAATGACGAGATGGCCTACAGGGAGGATGTGAGGGCCCTCGGAGTGTGGTGTCAGGAAAATAACCTCACACTCAATGTCAACAAAACAAAGGAGATGATTGTGGACTTTGGGAAACAGCAGAGGGAGAAGCGCACTATCCACATCGACGGGACAGTTGTGGAGAAGGTGGAAAGTTTTAAGTTCCTTGGCGTACACATCACGGACAAACTGAAACGGTCCACCCACACAGACAGCGTGGTGAAGAAGGCACAGCAGCGCCTCTTCAACCTCAGGAGGCTGAATACATTTGGCTTGTCACCAAACTTTTACAGATGCAGAATCGAGAGCATCCTGTCGGGCTGTATCACCGCCTGGTACGGCAACTGCTCCGCCCACAACCATAAGGCTCTCCAGAGGGTAGTGAGGTCTGCACAACGCATCACCGGGGGCAAACTACCTGCCCTCCAGGACACCTACACCACCCGATGTCACAGGAAGGCCAAAAGGATTATCAAGGACAACAACCACACGAGCCACTGCCTGTTCACCCCGCTATCATCCAGAAGGTGAGGTCAGTCCAGGTGCATCAAAGCTGGGACCGAGAGACTGAAAAACAGCTTCTAACTCAAGACCATCAAACTGTTAAACAGCAATCACTAACATTGAGTGGCTGCTGCCAACATACTGACTCAACTCCAGCCACTTTAATAATTCAAAATTGGTTGTAATAAATGTGTCACTAGCCACTAAACAATGCCACTTTATATAATGTTTACATACCCTACATTTCTCATCTCATATGTTATACTGTACTCTATACCATCTACTGCATCTTGCCTATGCTGTTTGGCCATCACTCATCCATATATTTTTATGTACATATTCTTATTCATTCCTTTACTCTTGTGTGTATAAGGTAGTTGTTGTGAAATGGTTAGATTACTTGTTAGATATTACTGCGTGGTCGGAACTAGAAGCACAAGCATTTCGCTACACTTGCATTAACATCTGCTAACCATGTGTATGTGACAAATAAAATGTATTTAATTTGATTTGGAGAGGGACAGGGGGAGCATGTGGCTGAATAGTGGTGGCTATTCAGCAACCTGACGGTCTGGGGGTAGAAGCTATTGGCCAGTCTGACACTTTTTACCCTTGATCCTCCTGTACTGCCCTCGTCTGAGTGATTGAAGTGGGGGAGAACAGGCCGTGGCTCAGGTGGCTGAGGTCCCTGAGGATCTTCTTGGCCTTCCTGTGTCTTCTTCACCACGGTATCCGTGTGGTTTTATCATTTCAGCTCCTCTGAGATGTGTATGCAGAGGAACTTTTTAACGTCTCTACTGCAGCTCTGCTGATGAGGAAGGGGGCGTGCCCAGCTTGGATTCTCCTGACGTCCACAATCAGCTCCTTAGTTTTTCTGACATGGAGGAAGAGGTTGTTTACCTGGCACCACGCCTACCTCCTCCCTGCAGGTCGTCTCGTCGTGGGTTGGAAATCAGGCCAACTGCTGTCGTGTCGTCAGCAAACTTGATGATGGAGTTGGAGCTGTGTGAGGCCACGTAGGCATGGGTATAAAGGAAGTACAAGAGTGGATTGCCATTGTGGGGCACCTGTGTTGAGGATCAGTGTAGAGGAGGAAAACACAATAGTTAGCTGATCTGCACATGCTCTGAGCACGCGGCTAGGGATGCCGTCTGGGGCCGGCAGCCTTGCAAGGGTTAACACGTTTAAATGACTTACATATGGCCTCTGTGGAGACCGTAAGCACATAGCTCTCGTTGTCCTCAGGGGCTCTCCTCGGCAACTCAGAGTGGTTTTGCTCAAAGCGTGAGAAAAAAAGTGTTTGACACGTCCTGTAGGGCAATGTTGGTGTGAGTGACTGGATTTATTTTTGTAATCCGTGATCAGTAGAAGCCCATGCCACATATGCCTCATTCCAAACCCGCTGAATTGCTTCTCCGCTTTGTCCCTATACTCTTGTCTCACCATTCTTGTCATTCTGCATAGGACGAATTTGTACTGTTTAACCATACAATTATCCTGGTCACCTTGCCATGTTTATGAGCAGCATCTCTCTCCTTCAGCTTCCCACAAGGCTTCCATCAATCCACGGTTTTCAAATCGTGTCATTTTTGAAAGACACCATTGGTATCACATCATCAATTAATTTTTTTATGAATCTGGTGACTGAGTCAGTGTATTCATTGATGTTACCCCAGAGGCGACCCGGAACTTATTCCAGTCCACGTGATCAATACAGTCATGAAGCATGGATTTTGATTGGTCAGACCAGTTTTGTACAGACCTGACCACCGGAACTTCCATCTTGAGTCTTTGTTTGTAGGCGGGAAGCAAACATGGTCAGGTTAGCCGAAAGGAGGATTGGAGATGGCCTTATACCCGTGTGGAAAAGGCGTGTAGCAGTGGTCCAGCATAGAATCTCTGCGACTTGGAAAGTCAATGTGTTGAGCACGGTTCTCAAATTACTTTTGTTAAAGTCCCCGCCACAATGAACGCTGCCTCCAGGAATGCGGTTTCCATTTTGTTCAGGGTCCAATGAAGATCTTTGAGAGCCTTTTTTTTGTGTCAGATTGGTGCGGGATGTACACAGCCATGATGATAATCCCTGCGAACTTTCTCAGAAGGTTAAAAGGGCGACATTTGATGACCAACTATTCTAAATTGGGAGTGCATAAGCTCGCAAGTTTCTTTATTTTTCCCTTGTCGCACCACTTGTTATTTGTCATAAAGCAGAGCCCTCCGCCTTTGTTCTTGCCAGAGAGAGCCCTCTCCCTATCCGCTCGATGAACTCTAAAACCCGCTGGTTGTATATAATCCATCTGGATGTCGGAGGAAAGCCAGGTCTCAGAAAAACGGAGTATGTTGCATAATCTGATGTCCCTCTGGAAGGAGGTCTTCGCTCTAAGTTATCCAAGTTTATTCACCAATGATTGAACATTGGCGAGTAGTATGCTCGGTCATGGAGGACGGGTCGCTCAGTCATGGAGGACGGGTGGCCCGGTGTCTCAATGTAACTATGACAACGTTTGCCTCTCCGTCGGAGTCTTTGTTTCCTACTCTCCGGTAGAACTCCCAGGCAACCTGGCGCCTCACTGAAGAAGCTAGATCATTGTTCCGCCGTCTCTGGGAATTCCGGAAGGTCAGGTGAACAGTGAGTACCCAGCGATTCATATTCAAATAGTTTTACCCGGGTGTATGAAGTAATGCACAAAAAAAACTGAGGAAGAACATTTGTGAAAAACACTAGAAAAACCCTAGAAAATATGTAATCTGTCGGACCCATTTTCAGAATAGTTTAAATGAAGTCACAGAAGTCACACTGCTCTCAGATGAGTCTCTCAATCCATTATTGCAACATGAGATCCCTCACTGCACGCATGTCAGCAGAGATAAGTGTTGATCAAAACTAATCATACTAATCATACTAACTAATCATCAAAGGCATCCCGAGTGGCGCAGTGGTCTAAGGCACTGCATCGCAGTGTGCTTGGCATCAGCGTCGAGGTGTGCTTGGCATCAGCATCATCCGGGTTAGGGGAGGGTTCGGCCGTGGACACCTGTGGTCGGCAAACTCTGATCGTTGGTCGGGGTGAAAAAATAAATGCTCCCTGTACTTTCAACACATTTTCCCTCAAAAGGTAGGTAAACTGCCAAGCACGACAAAAGGTAGGTTAGCTGCCGAGCACGACAAAAGGTAAGTAAACTGCCGAGCACAACAAAAGGTAAGTAAACTGTCGCGCACAACAAAAAGTACGTAAACTGGCCGGGCACAGCAAAATGTAGGTAAACTGCCGAGCACAACGAAAAGTAGGTAAACTGCCGAGCACAACAAAGGGTAGGTTAGCTGCCGAGCACAACAAAAGGTAAGTAAACTGCCGAGCACAGCAAAAGGTAGGTAAACTGCCAAGCACAACAAAAGGTAGGTTAGTTGCCAAGCACAACAAAAGGTAAGTAAACTGCCGAGCACAGCAAAAGGAAGGTAAACTGCCGAGCACAACAAAAGGTAGGTAAACTGCCAAGCACAACAAAAGGTAAGTAAACTGCCGAGCACAGCAAAAGGTAGGTAAACTGCCGAGCACAGCAAAAGGTAGGTAAACTGTGTTTACTTGCATTAACCCTCCACTGCATATAAAGAATAGGAGCTGAAGGAAACAATTGTTGTATGTTGAAGGTTCGAAGAGGAAGACAAGGAGAGAAGAGTTTGTCATTTTCAAGTTTGCTACCAAGTTTGCTACCTTTGCTATGAAACCAATTATATCTGAAAATAAGATAGAGACCAGGGGAAATTAAGGGAACAGTGCCCTATGGTCCCTGCTTAAAATTAGTGCATAACATAGGGAATAGGGTGCTATTTCGAGAGGGAATGCGGAGAGAGTGAGCAGATCATAGATAAGAAGCTGATTGAAGAATAAAGAAACAGCTCAGTATGGCATGGCGGCATGGAGTGGCCTTGCGATGGGGTGAGAGAGAGAGAGAGAGAGAGAGAGAGAGAGAGAGAGAGGCTGCGTTTTAATTTTCTCTGCTGATGGGGAAACATCCAATTTGCTGCTGTTTCTTAAGAGGCTGTTTCCATGTTTCATGAGTCAATGAGAAATACTGTAGCTCTTCTTGTGTGTAATCAAGGACGATTTATGCTCAACACTGTGACGCATAAACCCAACCCCATTCCCTACCTGCATGCTGCCAACCTCTGATTTGTTATGGATAATTCATATTGTCTGCTGTACCTTTTCTGGCTCCAACGCGTGTGACGTCTACACACTATTTTACAGAGAGAGAGAGAGAGAGAGAGAGAGAGAGAGAGAGAGAGAGAGAGAGAGAGAGAGAGAGAGAGAGAGAGAGAGAGAGAGAGAGAGAGAGAGAGAGAGAGAGAGAGAGAGACTGAGACTGGAGAGCTATCTCCTGTTCATTACCATCATGTTGATTACTGTTATTACCAGTGTACCGTACAGAGGAAGGCAGACTGCAGTTCAGAAAAGAGAGGGAGAGAGGGTGGTAAGGAAAGCCAACCAGACACGCTACAAAGGGAGGCAGAGAAAGACAGATAGCTGGTGGAATGCAAAAGAAGGAAAGAGAGCGGAATGAAAGAGAAGGAAAGAGAGAGATAGATGAAAGAGACCGGGTGGAGGTCAGAGACGGAGGGAGCGAGAAGGGACAGAGAGGGGGGGGGGACGTTGAGGTGAGGGATAAGAGGGAGCTGGAGGCTCCGAGAGAAAGAGAGAGAAAGAGAGAGTGAGAGAGAGTGAGAGAGAGAGAGAGAGAGAGAAAGGTGAGACTGAAAGATCAACGGCGAGAGACAGAAAGTGGTCCACAGTGCTCTGAGGTTTAGTTAGTTTGAGAGGGGATATAGCTGTCCTCGGGCTGTAGAGGGAGGACTACATGCAATGGCTTGGTTGTCTGTATCTTGGCTTCACTCCAACAAAACCAATACCACGGGTTATCCTCCATACTGTCAGTACATTCCCACTGGGCAAGAACTGGTTGAATCAATGTTGTTTCCATGTCATTTCAACCCAAAAATATGATGACGTGGAATCAATTTGGAAAACTGATTGGATTTCTGAACAATCGTCAACGTCATGGCATTTCCTTTTTTTCATTCAACTTTTAACCTAAATCCAATGACATGGTGACATTTGATGTTCATTTCACGTTGAATTCACATTAGTTGACATCTCAACCAAATGTAAATCAAAACTAGACATTGAACTGATGTCTGTGCCCAGTAGGTTTACTCTGTACAGAGAAAGAGGAGAGGTAGATAAATGTTGAACTTTTCTGGCCCAAGCCTCGGGCCTACGATTAAATAAAAACAGAAAGAACAAGCGCTGATGTGTGCTTAAGGGCACTCTCCTTTCTTCTCCTCTCCTCTCATCTCTCCCACCCCTCGCCGTGTTACTGTACACTTCAGTCCACTCCACTCCCACTTCCAGTAAAAAAACGAAATATGATATAAAAAGAGTAAGGCTACGGCTCTCTGTCTCTTTACCGCTCTCTCAGGCCCTGACGGATCAATGCAATTCACTTACCTTTGAAACGCTCTTTTGTAACATCAAAAACAACACCAAAAGTAAAAGCTCTTGCTTTTAGACAAGTGTTAGACAAGTGAGATCGATGTTTACAGTAGAGAAACCTATGATTAGAGCTGGGTATTTTACTTAAGCCTCTGATTTAGCTGGACAATATCTACAGATCCTAGTGGGGATATGGCTGGATTCAATATCATAGCATAACTGAAACCAGCAACCCCAAGGCCCAGGGTAGAGTAGAAGTGGATAAAACTAAACAAACACTGGAAATTCAATCAATTGCCTTTTCCTTTTGGCTTTTCCGGTTTCAATTGCAAGTGCGTTTAGGGCGATCGGCGCATAGAAGAATATGATTGAGAAAGGCAAAGCTTCTGTCAGCGTCAAAACACGAAGCAACAAAAATGTGTCCGTGCAATATGTAGCCCCATATGGCATCATCACATTAGCTTCCATCTTCCATATGATGTTTTTTCCTTCCAGAGGGTTGATAATACATTTTGAAGGATCCCGCGTCTGTGCTTAGTCTACGAAATGTGAACGAGCTCCGAGCACGCAGTGGAGAGAAGACGTTATGATGGAACTCTATTTTCCTGGATTGTGATGACTTGCAGATACAGGATATCTTCACCAATACACTGGAAACAACAATCGCCAGCACACAGATTATAATCTCGAAGGAATGGTTCTGCTAACTCTTCATTAATGTTGTGTCTGGAAGACGAGCCCGGCCAGGCCGGCCTGCGGCGGTCGATAGCAGTGCGGTAACGCGATTCGGCCACCCCGTCTGTCCCCGTGCCGTCCTCCTGTAACTCCTGCGTGTTATTTGAGAACACATCCATTTTTATAAGAAATAATACCGGCAGCTGGGAGCTGGCGTCAGGAGGGCCCCTTGGGGCGAGGAACTGACACAACAGGGTTCTACTGGCCATCCCTAATGAAACTGTAGACCAATCTTTGGAGTTTCCTGTAGGCCAATCATCCAATTGGCTGTGTTCACTAGAGGGCAACTGTGTGGGTGTGAGTAACTGGATTTAGGAGTGATAACAGGCAATGACACAGGTAGTAGTATTGGATGAATTCAGACATGGACCCCAAATATCGGTACTTGCAGGTGCCTGAAGGTAAGCGGACCTGAGTTCACGTGGGTCCTGTGTGGCTCAGTTGGTAGCACATTGCTCTTGCAACGCCAGGTTTCGACTCCCACGGGGAACCAGTAAGAGAACGTGTACGAGCTCACTACTGTAAGTCGCTCTGGATAAGAGTGTCCGCTAAAATCAAAATGGAAAATGTGGTGTGCCGCTCTACTACAAAATCTCACACTGTAGAGGTCTTTGGGTTCGATCACAAGGGCTACATACTCTCTCAATCGCTTTAACTCGCACACAAGCTCTCTAGCGCACACACTCTCACTCAAGCACAGTCAAGTCAATTACCCGAGGGTCTCACTCTGTCTGTCTTGGAGTGGAGCAGTGTGGGTGGACTCTTCTTCTTCCTAATCACGGCTGGCCCCTACAGGTTGAATCAGCATGGGACCCTCCAACTAGAAATATGTAAATGTCATCCTCTAATCGTACTCTTCAACAAAGTTGAGATTTATTATGCCACCATTTTGTCTTTCTTTCTTTCCCCACTTTCCTCTCTCTTTTTTCCTCAAGAAAAACTTCAGCAAGTGAGAATTCTTTCAGTTTTAAGATGGCTGTTTGTCACGGAAAATGTGATATCATTCTTGCTAATCTAAGGTGGTAAAGAAATACAATATATTTGTAAAATAACAAATTGCCTTTCCTTTATGTTGATATTGTCAGTTGTGTGGGAGTGAGAAGAGAACTAATCATAGACTTCAGTGTTCTGATTGATCCTTGGGGAGCCGAGGGACACCCATCTGATGTAAACAATTCTTTGTATGGGGGGGGGGGTAGAAATACAGAGAGAGAGAGAAAGTCTGACAGACAGTGGATTTTGAAATTGCCTTGTACCATCTCTGCTTATTATATTTCACATCTCATTATGTGCCAGGGTTTTGGAGATGGCTGTTGTTCAGCGAATGTGCCCAGAATACTAATGATGCCTTTCCTCAGTCAGTCACTCATGTTCACTTGCAGGGCTTTAGAAGAAAGAAACAGAGTGTTGTTACAACATTCACACATGCATAGAAGCCAGGGTTGGCTTGGTAACTTTCCAAATGTAATGCGTTACAGTTACTAGTTACATGTCCAAAATTGTAATCAGCAACGTAACTTTTGGATTACCCAAACCCAGTAACGTAATCTGATTACTTTCTGTTACTTTTAGATTACTTTCCCCTTAAGAGGCATTAGAAAAGAAGACAAAAATGAATATTACCAATTGAACAACATCAATTGTAGGATAAATTCATGTTAGAGTTTACATAGTTGGCCATAAATGGATGTTGCATGTTACTTTATGGGTTGGTTATGTAGGATTTTTCTAACCCATTGCTTTCTACTACAGATAATAATATATTAGCTAGGTAATATCTTTACATTAAAATCCAAAGTCTGTCAGATTTCCAGTCATTCCAATTAATTTAATACCCCTTGATCTTCAAGAATAGGAGTTGGAAATATGGATTAGGCAAATGGTTTTACCGGAGCATAACACAGAAACGAAGGACTTATTATCCTACTCTGATGTTAATGATTTTGCTGTCATGGAGGACTGATTGGACTCATTGCTTCAAGTTGAAAAATAAATCCTGCTCTCATGGAATGGCATACTTTGAGCACCACCGAAAAGTTATATTTGTATGTGAATTATTAATGCCGTATGCTGCATTTGCTATAGGCCTGTTGTTTATGTTTTTGTTGGTGACACTGATATCTCGATGATTTGCAACTGTTTGTCTATCAAAAGCATGTGAGTTTGAGCATTTCTCCATTAGGCCTATGGATTTTCGTGGCACAAATTAGATTGAGCAATTTAAGTTTAAATTAAACTCGTTTTTGAACACAATGCAACTCTTATTCCACAGGCTGGGATCCACACTATGCAGCTGTTGCAAGAGCGCATTTTTCATTTGCTCTCTGCTGGTCGCAAAAACAATGATTGGTGTCACACCCTGATCTGTTTCACCTGTCTTTGTGATTGTCTCCACCACCTCCAGGTGTCGCCCATCTTCCACATTATCCCCTGTGTATTTATACCTGTGTTCTCTGTTTGTCTGTTGCCAGTTTGCTTTGTTTCGTCAAGCCTACCAGCGGTTTTCCCTCTGCTCCTGTCTTTCGATTGTTCCTGTTTCCTAGTTTTCCCGGTGTTGACCATTCTGCCTGCCCTGAGCCTGCGCCACCTTTCTGGATTACTGACTTTTGCCTGCCCTGACCCTGAGCCTGCCTGCTGTCCTGTACCTTTGCCCCACCTATCTGGATTACTGACCTCTGCCTGCCCTTGACCTCCCATTTGCCTGCCTCTGTTCGATTAAAAAACTGTAGTTACTTCGATGTTGTCTACATCTGGGTCTTACCTGAAACATGATAGCATGAACTGGCCATGACTGACCCAGGAGACTCGGACCAACTGTGCAACGCCATCTCCTCCCAAGGAGCCACCATTGGTAGGCACAGGGAATTGCTTCATGGCCTTATGGAGGGGGTCCACACCTTGGTCAAACGCCATGACCGGGCATTTGTACATCTTGCTGGATCAATTCCATGGGTTGGCTGGGAGGCAGCCTACTACGACGTTAATCTCACAGCGCCTCAGTAACTCGGCTGTTAGCAGCACCGCCACACCGGTCACTCCACCTCCCGGGAGCCCTGTTTATCTCCCCTGGAATGCTAAAATGGAGAGCCGGTTACCTGTCGGGCGTTTCTAGCTCAGTGTGCCTTCATCTTAGAGCTTTAGCCCTCCACCTTCCCCTCGGACCACCTAAGATAGCGTACCTTATCACGCTGATGTCCGGGAGGGCACTCGCCTGGGCTACAGCTGTATGGGAGCAACAGCCAGTCACATGCGTAAGTCTGGAGGAGTTCGTGGGAGAGGTCAAGAAGGTGTTTGATGTCCCATTCTCTGGGAGAGAGGCTGCCTGGAAGCTACTCCAGCTTCGGCAGGACTCCTGCAGTGTAGCAGACTATGCAGTGGATTTCGGCATGTTGGCAGCTGAGAAACCAGCCGCTGGCACATGGAACCAGGAAGCGCTGTTTGACATGTTCCTGCACAGAGTCTCGGAGGAGGTCAAGGATGAGCTTGCAGCCCAGGAATTACCGATGGTTCTCGATTTCCTCATCGCCTTGACCATCAGGATTGATTGGCTACTACGGGAACGATGGAGGGAGAGGAGATTACATTTCCCCCAAGGTTCCCAACTCGCCTCCGAGGCATCCCGGAAGTCCACGAAGGCCCCGTTGTCGAGAGAACCCGAGACTAACCGAGTTTCACCGAGAGTCGCCGAAGACAGACAAGTCACCGTTTCCCGAGCCTATGCAACTTGGCAGAGCTGGATTGTCTCCAGCAGAACGACTATACAGGCTCAACACCAAGATTTGCCTGTATTGCAGGACTCGTGGTCCTTTTTTGTCCTCTTGTCCATTAAAAGACCAGGCTCACCAGTAGGAGCAATTACTCTGGTAGGCCATATAGAGAACTTTTCTGCTTCCCTTACTCACACTCCGTTTCATGCCATTCTGCTGTGGGGAAACCACTCATTGACTCTCGGGCTGATGAGAGCTTTTTGGACTCTACCCTGGGTTCCAAGCAAGGCATCCCCACTCAGCCCCTCTCCATTCCCATAAATGTTAGCGCGCTGGACGGGCGCTCTATAGGCCGTGTCACCCACAACACTTCTTTGTCTACCTTGATGACATCCTTGTCTTCTCCCACTCCACCCAAGAATATGTGCTCCAAGTCCGACAGGTTCTCCAAGGTCTCCTGGAGAACCAGCTGTTTGTAAACGCAGAGAAGTGCGAGTTCCATCACTCCACCATCCCTTTTTTGGGTTACACTCGCTGCAGGGAGTGTACACATGGATCCCGGTAAGATGAGAGCAGTGTTGGATTGGCTGAGAGCAGGGTGTAGCTGCAACGTTTCCTGGGGTTCGCCAACTTCTACCCCCTGTCAGCACTCACCTCGCTCAATGTTCCATTCACATGGTCTCCAGCTTCTGAATGGGACCTCAAACTTCGCTTCACCACAGCTCCCATCTTGATTCATCCTGACCCATCCCGTCAGTTTGTGGTAGCGGCCGATGCTTCAGATGTTGGAGAGGGGGCTGTCCTGTCCCAGAGTTTTGCACTGGACCTCAAGTTACATCCCTGCAGCTTCTTCTCCCATCACCTCAACGCCACATAGAGGAACTACCATGTGGGGAATTGTGAAGATGTTATTGGAGGAATGGAGGCACTGGATGGAGGGGGCAGACCATCCGTTCATCGTATGGACCGACCACAAGTACCTGGAGTTTCTCCACACTGCCAAGTGCCTCAATTCCAGGGCAAGCTATATGGGCCCTGCTGTTCACATGGTTCAACTTCTCCCTCTCGTACTGGCCGGGATCCAAGGAAGTCAAGCCGGATAAGCTGTCATGCCGCTATAGCCCCACAACTACTACCCCGGAACCCGAGACCATCCTTCCCACTTCATGCCTGGCGACGGCACTCAGCTGGGGAATAGGGAAGCAGGTCCGTGAGACGCAGCATTCCCAGCCAAATCTCGGGGGAGCCCTGATAACCGGCACTTTGTTTCCAGTACCTTTGCCCCACCTTGCTGGATTACTGACCTCTGCCTACCCTTGACCCCTTTGTCCTGCCCCTGTTCAATTAATAAACTGTTGTTAATTCGACGTTGTCTGCATCTGGGTTTTACATTAACCTTGAAATAACAAAATGAGAGAGCAGCAGTGTGATTCGAATCAATGCACTATGTAGATAATAAGTGATATCCATATGGACTGTAGACTACACAACTGCTGTCGTCCTTACCTCCAAGAGTTTATTCAAGTTGGATGATCTTTGGATGCCAACAGCAGTCTCACCATTGGAAGACATAGCTTGGACTGTAGCCTACAAAAACCTATTACTGATCCATCAAACGCATTTTATGTGTCATCATTGTGGTCTCTGACTTGTGATCAGACTCGCTTAGGCGGAAGAAACTTAAACTTGTGATTTTTTTCAATGTTGATTTGAATGTCATTGAGGGAAAAAAATCCTCTAAATTACTTTCTGAATTTTAAAGTAATCCTCAAAGTATCTATAATCTGATGACAATATGTTTGATTGATTTTTTGTAATCAGTTACTCCCCAACCCTAATAAAAGCAGATCGAGTCACAAGGCCTCATGTCTCAGTATAAGCTGAAATAAAATGGCTGTTGTTATGTTTGTTCCTTATATAATGACAAACTGGGGCATAGGTTTAACTACTTTTAATGAACATATACTTCAGCTAGAAAACTCCATGTTTAGCCATGTAAGGCATTCTTCAACCACCTGCATAGCCTGCTGGGTAACGTAGTCTAAATGTTATTAATACATAACACATCTTCTTTCCTTTAAAAGAAAACTACTTTTCTATGTAACTACACGTCACATCACATTTGTTTACTCAACCTGCATAACATACAATTTTCAATAACACGCATTTCTCTCCCCCCAATTTTATTTTTTCAACTAAATATAGTCTGTCCAACAAAACTCTATTGTGGCTCTATTTCTTTCACAAACAAAACATTCAGTCCAGGTGCCCTTTTTATTTTTTATATATATTTTTTAGCAATTTTCAATAAGCCTTTTCGGGGCTCTGACAGTCCTTTTTGGTCGTTCTGCTGAAGTGCTTCCTGAAACAGTTGGGCAGCGTTCATTGTCAGTCAGGGTGTTCTGACTGAATTGTCCATTTTTAAAGGCATTTGACCCTTCAGCAGTATCCTCCTGATGATCATCGGTCCCTTGAGTGAATGGCTGCATCCTTAGATCCACTCTGTTTCATCTCAGTTGTGATCCATGCTCTGTTTGGATCTCATAGGATCGTGGTGCAACTTCTCTCTGCACACACCCTTGCTTTTGACTGAACTCTCTGCTAAGCCGTTGGACCTTGGGTAGTTGGGGCTGGAGGTTCTGTGTCGGAATCCCCAGTCGTTAGCGAACAATTGGAATTCAGAACTTGAGAACTGCGGATCTGTTTGCTGCTTTGGCCTGTAGGTCAAACACAGTTCACATTAAGCAGTGGTCTGGCTGATTTCCTGGTTCATTCTAGGCCAGTACATTACTTCTCGTGCTCGTCGTTTGCATTTCTCCTCACCCAAGCGGCCCTTGTGTATTTTTTGTAGCATTTCTTTGTGTAGTGTCATGGGAATGACAATCTTGTTGCCTTGAACACTATGTCATCCACAACGGTGAGTTCTGCTCTGCACATCCAGTAATCCTGTATTTGTTGTTTTTCTGTGAGGCCATCCTATCAGTGTTGTTTCTTTCAACTGTCATTGTTTGGTCAGCTGCAGTCTCTCTTTTGATCTGCTCCATTCTCTCAGAAGACACAGGAAGTGATGCTACGATCATGTCGACGTAGGCCTGAATCCCAGTGTTTTTCTGTGTGCCGAAGCTCTACTGCTCGAGAACGAGTGTCGGCGGCGAACATGAACTTTCCCAGGGTCATCTTCACATCATACTTTTGTAGTCTGATCAACATTCTCTGGATTCTCATTGGACAATCATTCAGTGGCTTAGACATGATTGACACCAATGGTTTGTGGTCGGTTTCTACTTCGAAGTCTCGCCCGTAGACATATTGGTGAAAGCTTTCGCAAGTAAGCTGCTCGCCAGTAGTTCTTTCTCTATTTGTGCATAACTTGTCTCTGCACCTGTCAAGGCTCTGGACGCATAAGCGACGGGTTGCCATGTGTCGTCATGCTGTTGCAGAAGAACTCCTCCCAGGCCAAACTGTGACGCGTCTGCAGAAATCCTTGTGCAGTGGTTCTTCTGTGATTGTCTTCTTTAGGTTTTTGAAGCAGTTTTCCTGTTCATGGGACCATTCCCATTTATTTTTCTGTTCCAGAAGACATCTGAGTGGAGCGGACTGTGCTGACAGTTGAGATATGCACTTTGCAAGGTAGGTGATCATGCCCATGAAGCGTCTAACATCGTCCTTGTTCTTCGGGCGCTCTGTGTTGTTGATGGCTGATGTTTTCCTCGGGTCTAGTTTGACTCCATCCTCTGAAAGTACGTCTCCCACGAAGGTAAGTGTTTTCACACCAAACTCACTTTTGTCCTTGTTTAGTTTCAGGTTGACTTTCCGTGTCAGGTCCAGCACTTGTCTCACTCTCGCATCGTGTTCTTCTCGCATCGTGTTCTTCACCCCCAGACGATGATGTCACCCATCACAGTCTCCACTCCTGGAATGTGCTCGAAGATCATGTGGATTGTCTTGTGGTAGACCTCTGGCGCTGAGAGAATCTCATATGGTAGACGAAGGAATCTGTTCCTGCCCTCAGGTGTGTGGAATGTGCATAGCCTTGAGTTTGCATCATCTAGCTTCATTTGCCAGAATCCTGATGAGGCATCAAGCTTACTGAACCACTTTGCTTCAGCAAACTGCGACATTATCTCTTCTCTGGTTGGCAACTTGAAATGCTCTCTCTTGATTGCTTTGTTGAGATCTCTCGGGTCGAGACATATCCTGAGATCGCCGTTCTTTTTCACCACAACAACCAGTGAGCTTCATCCATTTTTGTGATGACGTCCATCTTTTCCATGCGTCCGAGTTTCACTTTGAGCCTTTTCCTCAGCGCAAATGGAACTTTTCTGCATGCATGCACAACTGGAATAGTTTTGTCATCAGTACATATGTTGTGTTCTCCTGGTAAACATCCAAGACCCTCAAACACATCCTCATACTCAGCCAGTAGCGATTCTTGGTCATGTTCAGTCTGTGATGTCACTACATACACTCTTTTCAACAAATTGAGCTTTTCACATGCATTGATTCCTATAATAGACTGTACACTCTTTTCCACAATCAGCAGCTGTGCTCTGAACTGTTTTCCTATGCAGTTCCTGTTACTATGCAGTTTCCTTTGACTGGTTCGTTATAACCAGTAACCTTAATTTTCACCGGGTGTATTTTGCTCTTCACCTTCAGTGCTTTGTAGTCATCCAGCGACAACAGTTTACCTGTGCTCCAGTATCAAGCTTGAATGGTATTATTGTTTCATTCACAGTCAATGGCACAATCCATTCAGCATTTACTGCATTGCATATTTCCACATAATCAACAAAGAATTCTTCAATCTCCTTGACCGTGTGAACCTTTTTCTTTGTAGCCTCAGCTCTGCAGCATTTTAAGAAATTATTATCTTTCCCACAGTTGTTACATGATTTGCCACATGCAGGGCATTTTTTTGGCTTGTGGATAAATCCACATTTTCCACGTGCTGTTTTGATTTCTCTCTTTTGCTTATTTTTGTTTTGAAAGGCGTTGTGTGTATTGCTCCTCTCTTTTTATTGAATACACTGACGTCTCTTCCCTGCACAGCTCTTTAGCTTGTGCTCTGGTGGTTTCAGCTGCTCGACACATATTCACTGCTTTATCCAAAGTTAAATCTTGCTCACGCAACAATCTCTCCTTGAGTCCATTATCAAGTATGCCACAGACTATCCTGTCTTTCACTAGAGTCTTTCAGATTTTCAAATTCACACGTTTTGCTCAGTGTGTTCAGCTCAGCCAAAAACGGGTCAAAACTGACTCCCTGTTTCTGATCACGAGAGAAAAACTTGTATCTCTCAAACGTGACTTTTCTGGCTAGGTACAAAGTACTCCTCAAATTCAGCCATTAGCACAGTCAATGTCAAGTGTGCCTCGTCTTGCTGAAAGCTATTGTAAATGTCCAATGCATCCTCTCCAATAACATGCAGAACAATTGAAGTTTTCAATTTGTCATCATCTCCCCCTGCACCACTGGCTGCTAGGTAGATATTGAATCTCTGCGTGAAACGTTTCCAATTGTCAGCTAAATTGCCTGTTAACTGCATAGGAGTTGGAGGACTAAGCCTATCCATGACGGAGAACAGGCACAGTGTCGCTCTCGCTGCTGTCGCTAACACTGCTGTCGCTCTCTCGACTGCTGTCGCTCTCGACGCTGTCGCTCTCGCCGCTGTCGATCTCGCCGCTGTCGCTCTCGCCGCTGTCGCTCTCAACGCTGTCGCTCTTGACTGCTGTCGCTCTCGCTGCTGTCGCTCTTGCTATCGCTCTCGCTGCTGTCGCTCTCGCTGCTGTCGCTCTCGCTGCTGTCGCTCTCGCTGCTGTCGCTCTCGCTGCTGTCGCTCTCGGTGCTGTCACTCTCGCTGCTGTCACTCTCGCTGCTGTCACTCTCGACTGCTGTCACTCTCGCTGCTGTCACTCTCGCTGCTGTCACTCTCGCTGCTGTCACTCTCGCTGCTGTCACTCTCACTGCTGCGGCTCGTTGCCCTCACTCTTGCAAGCTAGCATCTTTGAATACTCACTTCACTTGACTTGTGGTAGAATGTTCAATTTTCGTCGTGGAAATTTGCAGAGTTACTCCTTTCTTTTCTCTGTCTCATCATAGCGACGACCAATCTGACACCATGTTATGTTCGTTCCTTATATAATGACAAACCGGGGCGTAGGTTTAACTACTTTTAATGAAAATATACTTCAGCTAGAAAACGCCATGTTTAGCCATGCAAGGCATTCTTCAACCACCCGCATAGCCTCCTGGGTAACGTAGTCTAAATGTTATTAACACATAACAACACAGCTGTATTGCCTACATTTCAATTCTATGTTTATTCACGTGTCTCACCATTCCTTTCCTTTCCCTAAACATGCTGTTCTGTATCTTAACATGATATCAGTAGTGCAGGTGTGTGAGAAACAGAGATAAATATCACATGGTACACATGGTGGCTTCTGCCTGTCTGAACCCAGGGTCAACTCAATAACATGGAGGTGAGGGATTGACAGGTGCAACTGAGTGACAGGTGTACAAAAGAAGAGCCGGGGTGTCAAGGTGAAGAGAGTTGGGGGCGTTTCCATGGCAACGGGGGCGGTTGAACTTGAGTTATTAACTTTAATGTTACGGGGGAGAGTCCAGCGGCTGTCATTCATTCGCTGTCAGAAGTAGAACCCCATGGGTGCGTTTCTACTTTCCTCTGCCAAGCGTTCTGGTTTAGGAGTGAAGTCACTGACCGTATGGACTTGTTGCGTTGTCAAATTCTCCTTTCACGCCTCGTTACTCTCCAATTTGATGAAGACTCCCTGAATCGTCTCCACAGTCTCAAGTTACTATGGTTCAAAGAACTGTTCTGGATGTGGTTATCAGTGAAGGTTAGTTGCCCAAAGTAAACTTTCTAGGAAACCTTGTGTGATTTCTGTAAGAACCTGACATCCTCCAAGCCACAAATAGCCCCGTGTTGTCCACTTAACTGGTGCCCTGTGTTGTCCACTTAACTGGTGCCCTGTGTTGTCCACTTAACTGGTGTTTTTCTGTCACACAAACTGGCAGACAAACTGACCCCACTTCTAACCATACGTCTTCTCTGAAAGTACTGGGACCTGGGCTGGAGCACCACAGTTTAAACCTGGGCTGGAGCACCACAGTTTAACTGTGTAATAGAGCACTCACGTTATACCAGGAGAAAATATCAGCCCAGATGTTCCCTTTTCACTTTTAACCGTTGGCTCAGCACTTTCTCATTGAGTAATGAACTACCAACAACCAACCCATTGCATAGAGAAGCAAATACAAGCTTGCTCCCACCACCAGCCCCTTCTGCTCAAGTAGGACATTATGGAGAGCCATAACAATAGTGAAGGGTAGCCATTTTCGAAAAGTGCTTACAGCCTAAAGCCCTGAGTCATAATCCAGAGTCCTGTAGCTCTCTCTCCCCCACGGACTGGACAATTGTCGAAGAGAGAGTCTCCCCGAACCTGTGTGGAGTTCCTTTTCTCGCTCTCTTGGACTCTGTGTTATGTTAGTCTCTGGAGTAGTGTTCATTAATCACCACTAGAGCGTTTTACTGCCAGGGAAGGAGGGAGGAAGAGGAGAGTTTCTGTCCCCGTTCCAAAATATGCCGGGATTTATCATAGGCGAGTGAGGAGGCTATTCTATTAGGGCAAGGAGACGTGTTAAAGCATTAAGCCCTCATAATGCTTAACAATATTAAGGATTTATTTTCCCGCCTGCCCAAACAGCTCCCTGAGGTAGGCGCTTAGATAATGCCAGTGAAGGAAGTGCAAAACTAATGATTCTGGTCTGCTGCCATGTAGCTTACTGTAGCTCAATTGGATTTGCTGTGGCGCTTCGCTCATCAGTTTAATAAAGACCTCCCTGCTCCTTCCAAGTGACCTATCACTATCTTTAGGGACAAGGGCAGTGGATCATCTTCATGAGACCAGAGTACGATTTTAATTAACAAGATTGTATACACAGGAGGAACTTGATGTTGGATCGACACTCGTACTCCGAGAGCACTTTATGAATGTGGACCCAGTTCAGATCAGTAAATCACTACAGGACCATAACGTAGAGATTTGTTTACTGTCAAATACACCAGAGTGACAACGTACCTTCTAGGGTTCTTACTCTAGTACAATAAAATATTAAGGACTGAATTGTGGAAACCATGCATATCGAGTTAAGGTTGTAGTGGGCGGTTGTTGCTGTTGTTGTTAGTGGTAGTGCTATCTTTCCTCATTGAGAATCAAATAATACTGCTTGCTTCCCGCTCCCTCCGTTCACTACACTGGTGTCAGAAGTGGGATGGCGGCCATGGGGCCATTGGAACGCACAGCCCGGGGACGTGTGAGGAGGCTGAGGTTAGTCGAAATGGGGGGGGGGCTTCCTGCTCCCTCCGTTCGCTACAATACTTATTCCACCCCCCCAAAAAGATCATCAATAATGAGAAGGAAGTTTGAATTAGTGCAGCAAGAACAATCCTAATTACCTGAATGCAGAAGAGAGGCTACACTTGATTACCTCCTCTCAACTGTGAGAAACAAGATGGATGCTCTTTTGACTGTTTTCTTATTTAAGGTTCTTACTTAAGCACCAATCCAATGTACTTGGCGTTCATTACAATGAGAAAAATTAATTGAATGTTTGTGTTTTGGGCCAGATGCTGTGTCTCTACAGGATAGGGAGCATAATCAAAGACTGAACTGATTACAGCGTGAATGGTATTAGTGCTAGCCAGCTGTAGGGCTCAAAGGGGTTGTGTTTTGTAGCCTAGCGCAGGAGGAGAAGAAGCAGCATATTGTATTTTAATACACCACATGATTTTAGCCACTCAGGCAACACTAGAGAATATTGGTTTGAATTATGAGGAAGGATAACTCTGCTGTAGCCTATCCCAACTTGGATTATTCTGGGATCGAGAAAAAAAGTGCAACGAAATGAAAACAGATGTATCTTCTTTGAGAGCATTCTTACCACGTGTGTGCTGTGTCATTCCTGTTGAGGGCTTTTGCATTGATTCGAATCAATTTGTGTGATCAATTGCGTGACGGACCTTTTGTAATTGTACATCATGTTATCTGGACCTTAGTACATCAGTATTATCTTCCTGCGTCGGGGGGAGCAGAGAGAGAGAGAGTGGTCGAAAACGTTGCTTTTCTTCATTTCAATTAATTTGCGTTGCCGGTTGTAACACATTGGAGCGTAATTAAATGATATGGCCGGGGCATCTTCGAGCCCAGGCGTATTAGATGTGGTGCCTAATGCGAGCAGGCAAATCCAATCGCTACTATTGATCAGCCACTTGATGTTCTGTGCTGTGGCTCCCTGCACCTGACCTCCATTTCATTCTCAAGTCATTACAGTCGCCGGGCAGAATTTAGTGTGGCTGCCGGCTATCCAATGATACATACAGAAAGAGGGGAAGGAGGGGGAGTCGTCGGTCGCCCTTTCTCCCTCACAGGTTCAGATCAATGAGGTTGGCTACTGGCTACATGCTAAATATACCCTTCCACTGCAGGCAGAACAGGAGCATCAGTTAGCGCTGCGTCAGTTTTATTCCGCCCCGTCCCATAGGGTTTGAGCCGGTGAAATGTGGCAGACATTTTGGAGCCAGAGTAGTTACTTATCAATAAGGAACAGATTGGATGAGGGTGGAGATGGGGGTTGTGTGCAGAAGGGAAGTCACAGAGAGAGAGAAAGATATTATTTACAGTTCCCATTTAAAGAGTTGAGAGTTTGAGACTTTTAGCCCTGGTCGGACAATGTTAAACAATATGATGAGTGGGAAATCGATGAGGTTGGATTGGACTGTATTGGGGTGGAGGGGTGGGGGGTGATAGGCCCATTAACCATCCAGGTTTAGGGTTGCTCCGAGGGGGCAGTTGCCCGGACCAGACATGCATAATCAATAGGATCGGAGCAGAATATCAATTTTTCTGTGGATATAGACTGAAGAACCTTACACAAGAGAACACTCTCCACGACAAAGCTGCCTGTTTTCCATTGCTGGTGGTCGTGGTACAGACTAGGCAAGTAGCCACAGGACTACAGATGTCCACATGGGGGGAAACTGCAGCACTTGGTCTACTAGTCCATTTAAAAAACAACTAAAGCCCTTACACCTGAGGAGATAACAGCAATGCAATCTTCACTTGTTTATTTGAGGACAAGAACCTTCCCTAAGAAACAAACAGAGACCACTAGACGAACAGAGAGCAAATCTTCAACACTGTCCTCGCCTGTTGTTCCAAAGCTTCAACACTGTCCTCTCCTGTTGTTCCAAAGCTTCAACACTGTCCTCTCCTGTTGTTCCAAAGCTTCAACACTGTCCTCACCTGTTGTTCCAAATCTTCAACACTGTCCTTTCCTGTTGTTCCAAATTTTCAACACTGTCCTCTCCTGTTGTTCCAAAGCTTCAATACTGTCCTCTCCTGTTGTTCCAAAGCTTCAATACTGTCCTCTCCTGTTGTTCCAAAGCTTCAACACTGTCCTCTCCTGTTGTTCCAAATCTTCAACACTGTCCTCTCCTGTTGTTCCAAATCTTCAACACTGTCCTCTCCTGTTGTTCCAAATCTTCAACACTGTCCTCTAATGTTGTTTCAAATCTTCAACACTGTCCTCTCCTGTTGTTCCAAAGCTTCAATACTGTCCTCTCCTGTTGTTCCAAAGCTTCAATACTGTCCTCTCCTGTTGTTCCAAAGCTTCAACACTGTCCTCTCCTGTTGTTCCAAAGCTTCAATACTGTCCTCTCCTGTTGTTCCAAACCTTCAATACTGTCCTCTCCTGTTGTTCCAGTTTCAACACTGTCCTCTCCTGTTGTTCCAAAGCTTCAATACTGTCCTCTCCTGTTGTTCCAAAGCTTCAACACTTTCCTCTCCTGTTGTTCCAGTTTCAACACTGTCCTCTCCTGTTGTTCCAAAGCTTCAATACTGTCCTCTGCTGTTGTTCCAAAGCTTCAAGACTGTCCTCTCCTGTTGTTCCAGTTTCAACACTGTCCTCTCCTGTTGTTCCAAAGCTTCAACACTGTCCTCTCCTGTTTTTCCAAAGCTTCAACACTGTCCTCTCCTGTTGTTCCAAAGCTTCAATACTGTCCTCTCCTGTTGTTCCAAAGCTTCAACACTGTCCTCTCCTGTTGTTCCAAAGCTTCAACACTGTCCTCTCCTGTTGTTCCAAATCTTCAACACCGTCCTCTCCTGTTGTTCCAAAGCTTCAACATTGTCCTCTCCTGTTGTTCCAAATTTTCAACATTGTCCTCTCCTGTTGTTCCAAAGCTTCAACACTGTCCTCTCCTTGTGTTCCAGTTTCAACACTGTCCTCTCCTGTTCCAAATCCAATACTGTCCTCTCCTGTTGTTCAACACTGTCCTCTCCTGTTTTTCCAAATCTTCAACACTGTCCTCTCCTGTTGTTCCAAAATCTTCAACACTGTCCTCTCCTGTTGTTCCAAATCTTCAACACTGTCCTCTCCTGTGTTTTCCAAAGCCAAATCTTCAAACACTGTCCTCTCCTGTTGTTCCAAATCTTCAACACTGTCCTCTCCTGTTGTTCCAAATCTTCAACACTGTCCTCTCCTGTTGTTCCAAATCTTCAACACCGTCCTCTCCTGTTGTTCCAAAGCTTCAACATTGTCCTCTCCTGTTGTTCCAAATCTTCAACATTGTCCTCTCCTGTTGTTCCAAAGCTTCAACACTGTCCTCTCCTTGTGTTCCAGTTTCAACACTGTCCTCTCCTGTTGTTCCAAATCTTCAACACTGTCCTCTCCTGTTGTGCCAATGCCTCAAACCTGTCCTCTCCTGTTGTGCCAATGCCTCAAACCTGTCCTCTCCTGTTGTGCCAATGCATCAAACCTGTCCTCTCCTGTTGTGCCAATGCCTCAAACCTGTCCTCTCCTGTTGTGCCAATGCCTCAACCCTGTCCTCTCCTGTTGTGCCAATGCCTCAACCCTGTCCTCTCCTGTTGTGCCAATGCCTCAACCCTGTCCTCTCCTGTTGTGCCAATGCATCAAACTTGTCCACTCCTTTTGTGCCAATGCCTCAAATCTGTCCTCTCCTGTTGTGCCAATGCCTCAAACCTGTCCTTTCCTGTTGTGACAATGCCTCAAACCTGTCCTCTCCTGTTATTCCAAAGCTTCAATACTGTCCACTCCTGTTGCTGCAGTTTTGAACACTGCCCTCTCCTGTTGCTACAGTGTTGAACACAGTCCTCTCCTGTTGCTGCAGTTTTGAACACTGCCCTCTCCTGTTGCTAGAGTGTTGAACACTGCCCTCTCCTGTTGCTAGAGTGTTGAACACAGTCCTCTCCTGTTGCTAGTGTTGAACACTGTCCTCTCCTGTTGCTACAATGTTGAACACTGTCCTCTCCTGTTGCTACAGTGTTGCCCGTTGTTGGAAACAATGGGAGGGAAACAACGCTGCTAGAGGTCAAGATAAACAGGAGACCAGGAGCGAGATGAGCGGGAGGAGGAGGTGTAGGAGGACAGGGGGAACAAGAAAAGGGAAGAGGAGAGGAGGATAGCCAAACAAAGAAGACAGGCAGGACCAGATGATGAGAGGGTGGCCAACCCAGTAAGAAGAGAAGGAAAGGGAGAGAAGTAAGAGAAGGGAGAGAAGGGAGGAATGGGAGAGAAGGGAGGAATGGGAGAGAAGGGAGGAAAGGGTTATGAAGGAGAGAAGGGAGGAATGGGAGTAAAGGGACAGCAGGGAGGAAAGGCAGAGAAGGGAGGAAAGGGAGATGAGGGAGAGAAGGGAGGAATAGGAGAGAAGGGAGATGAGGGAAAGAAGGGATGAAAGGGAGATGAGGGAGAGAAAGGAGGAATAGGAGAGAAGGGAGGAAAGGGATATTAGGGAGAGAAGGGAGGAAAGGGAGATGAGGGAGATAAGGGAGTGAAGGGGAGAAGGAAGGAAAGGGAGCAAAGGGAGAGAAGGGAGTGAAGGGGAGAAGGAAGGAAAGGGAGGAAAGGGAGGAAATGGAGAGAAGGGGAGAAGGAAGGAAAGGGAGAGAAGGGAGTGAAGGGGAGAAGGAAGGAGAGGGACGAAAGGGAGAGAAGGGAGTGAAGGGGAGAAGGATGGAAAGGGAGGAAAGGAAGGAAATAGAGAGAAGGGATTGAAGGGGAGAAGGAAGGAAAGGGAGGAAAGGGAGAGAAGGGAGTGAAGGGGAGAAGGAAGGATAGGAAGGAAAGGGAGAGAAGGGAGTGAAGGGGAGAAGGAAGGAAAGGGACGAAAAGGAGAGAAGGGAGTGAAGGGGAGAAGGAAGGAAAGGGACGAAAGGGAGAGCAGGGGGTGAAGGGGAGAAGGAAGGAAAGGGAGCAAAGGGAGAGAAGGGAGTGAAGGGGAGAAGGAAGGAAAGGGACGAAAGGGAGAGAAGGGAGTGAAGGGGAGAAGGATGGAAAGGGAGGAAAGGGAGGAAATGGAGAGAAGGGAGTGAAGGGGAGAAGGAAGGAAAGGGAGGAAATGGAGAGCAGGGAGTGAAGGGGAGAAGGAAGGAAAGGAGGAGAGGGAGAGAAGGGAGTGAAGGGGAGAAGGAAGGAAAGGGAGGAAATGGAGAGCAGGGAGTGAAGGGGAGAAGGAAGGATAGGGAGCAAAGGGAGAGAAGGGAGTGAAGGGGAGAAGGAAGGAAAGGGACGAAAGGGAGAGAAGGGAGTGAAGGGGAGAAGGGACGAAAGGGAGAGAAGGGAGTGAAGGGGAGAAGGAAGGAAAGGGAGCAAAGGGAGAGAAGGGAGTGAAGGGGAGAAGGAAGGAAAGGGACGAAAGGGAGAGAAGGGAGTGAAGGGGAGAAGGAAGGAAAGGGAGGAAATGGAGAGCAGGGAGTGAAGGGGTGAAGGAAGGAAAGGAGGAAAGGGAGAGAAGGGAGTGAAGGCGAGATGGAAGGAAAGGGAGGAAAGGGAGGAAATGGAGAGAAGGGAGTGGAGGGGAGAAGGAAGGAAAGGGAGAGAAGGGAGTGAATGGGAGAAGGAAGGATAGGAAGGAAAGGGAGAGAAGGGAGTCAAGGGAGTGAATGGAGTGAAGGGAGGAAAGGGAGAGAAGGAAGAAAAGGAAGGAAAGGGAGAGAAGGGAGTGAAGGGGAGAAAGAAGGAAAGGGAGAGAGGGAGAGAAGGGGAGAAGGGAGGAAAGGGAGAGAATAGAGTGAAGGGGAGAAGGAAGGAAAGGGAGGAAAGGGAGAGAAGGGAGTGAAGGGGAGAAGGAAGGAAAGGGAGGAAAGGGAGAGAAGGGAGTGAAGGGGAGAAGGGAGGAAAGGGAGTGAAGGGAGTGAAGGGAGAAAAGGGAGAGAAGGGAGAGAAGGGAGGAAAGGGACGAAAGGGAGAGAGGGGAGTGAAGGGGAGAAGGATGGAAAGGGAGGAAAGGGAGGAAATGGAGAGAAGGGAGTGAAGGGGAGAAGGAAGGAAAGGGAGGAAATGGAGAGCAGGGAGTGAAGGGGAGAAGGAAGGAAAGGAGGAAAGGGAGAGAAGGGAGTGAAGGGGAGAAGGAAGGAAAGGGAGGAAATGGAGAGCAGGGCGTGAAGGGGAGAAGGAAGGATAGGGAGCAAAGGGAGAGAAGGGAGTGAAGGGGAGAAGGAAGGAAAGGGACGAAAGGGAGAGAAGGGAGTGAAGGGGAGAAGGAAGGAAAGGGACGAAAGGGAGAGAAGGGAGTGAAGGGGAGAAGGAAGGAAAGGGAGCAAAGGGAGAGAAGGGAGTGAAGGGGAGAAGGAAGGAAAGGGACGAAAGGGAGAGAAGGGAGTGAAGGGGAGAAGGAAGGAAAGGGAGGAAAGGGAGAGAAGGGAGTGAAGGGGAGAAGGATGGAAAGGGAGGAAAGGGAGGAAATGGAGAGAAGGGAGTGAATGGGAGAAGGAAGGAAAGGGAGGAAAGGGAGAGAAGGGAGTGAAGGGGAGAAGGAAGGAAAGGGAGGAAATGGAGAGCAGGGAGTGAAGGGGTGAAGGGAGAGAAGGAAGGAAGGGGAGAAGGAAGGAAAGGGGGATGGAGAGCAGGGAGTGAAGGGGAGAAGGAAGGAAGGGGAGAGGGAGAGAAGGAGTGAAGGGGAGAAGGAAGGAAAGGGAGGAAATGGAGAGCAGGGAGTGAAGGGGAGAAGGAAGGATAGGGAGCAAAGGGAGAGAAGGGAGTGAAGGGGAGAAGGAAGGAAAGGGACGAAAGGGAGAGAAGGGAGTGAAGGGGAGAAGGAAGGAAAGGGACGAAAGGGAGAGCAGGGGGTGAAGGGGAGAAGGAAGGAAAGGGAGCAAAGGGAGAGAAGGGAGTGAAGGGGAGAAGGAAGGAAAGGGACGAAAGGGAGAGAAGGGAGTGAAGGGGAGAAGGATGGAAAGGGAGGAAAGGGAGGAAATGGAGAGAAGGGAGTGAAGGGGAGAAGGAAGGAAAGGGAGGAAATGGAGAGCAGGGAGTGAAGGGGAGAAGGAAGGAAAGGAGGAGAGGGAGAGAAGGGAGTGAAGGGGAGAAGGAAGGAAAGGGAGGAAATGGAGAGCAGGGAGTGAAGGGGAGAAGGAAGGATAGGGAGCAAAGGGAGAGAAGGGAGTGAAGGGGAGAAGGAAGGAAAGGGACGAAAGGGAGAGAAGGGAGTGAAGGGGAGAAGGGACGAAAGGGAGAGAAGGGAGTGAAGGGGAGAAGGAAGGAAAGGGAGCAAAGGGAGAGAAGGGAGTGAAGGGGAGAAGGAAGGAAAGGGACGAAAGGGAGAGAAGGGAGTGAAGGGGAGAAGGAAGGAAAGGGAGGAAATGGAGAGCAGGGAGTGAAGGGGTGAAGGAAGGAAAGGAGGAAAGGGAGAGAAGGGAGTGAAGGCGAGATGGAAGGAAAGGGAGGAAAGGGAGGAAATGGAGAGAAGGGAGTGGAGGGGAGAAGGAAGGAAAGGGAGAGAAGGGAGTGAATGGGAGAAGGAAGGATAGGAAGGAAAGGGAGAGAAGGGAGTCAAGGGAGTGAATGGAGTGAAGGGAGGAAAGGGAGAGAAGGAAGAAAAGGAAGGAAAGGGAGAGAAGGGAGTGAAGGGGAGAAGGAAGGAAAGGGAGAGAGGGAGAGAAGGGGAGAAGGGAGGAAAGGGAGAGAATAGAGTGAAGGGGAGAAGGAAGGAAAGGGAGGAAAGGGAGAGAAGGGAGTGAAGGGGAGAAGGAAGGAAAGGGAGGAAAGGGAGAGAAGGGAGTGAAGGGGAGAAGGGAGGAAAGGGAGTGAAGGGAGTGAAGGGAGAAAAGGGAGAGAAGGGAGAGAAGGGAGGAAAGGGACGAAAGGGAGAGAGGGGAGTGAAGGGGAGAAGGATGGAAAGGGAGGAAAGGGAGGAAATGGAGAGAAGGGAGTGAAGGGGAGAAGGAAGGAAAGGGAGGAAATGGAGAGCAGGGAGTGAAGGGGAGAAGGAAGGAAAGGAGGAAAGGGAGAGAAGGGAGTGAAGGGGAGAAGGAAGGAAAGGGAGGAAATGGAGAGCAGGGCGTGAAGGGGAGAAGGAAGGATAGGGAGCAAAGGGAGAGAAGGGAGTGAAGGGGAGAAGGAAGGAAAGGGACGAAAGGGAGAGAAGGGAGTGAAGGGGAGAAGGAAGGAAAGGGACGAAAGGGAGAGAAGGGAGTGAAGGGGAGAAGGAAGGAAAGGGAGCAAAGGGAGAGAAGGGAGTGAAGGGGAGAAGGAAGGAAAGGGACGAAAGGGAGAGAAGGGAGTGAAGGGGAGAAGGAAGGAAAGGGAGGAAAGGGAGAGAAGGGAGTGAAGGGGAGAAGGATGGAAAGGGAGGAAAGGGAGGAAATGGAGAGAAGGGAGTGAATGGGAGAAGGAAGGAAAGGGAGGAAAGGGAGAGAAGGGAGTGAAGGGGAGAAGGAAGGAAAGGGAGGAAATGGAGAGCAGGGAGTGAAGGGGTGAAGGAAGGAAAGGAGGAAAGGGAGAGAAGGGAGTGAAGGCGAGATGGAAGGAAAGGGAGGAAAGGGAGGAAATGGAGAGAAGGGAGTGGAGGGGAGAAGGAAGGAAAGGGAGAGAAGGGAGTGAATGGGAGAAGGAAGGATAGGAAGGAAAGGGAGAGAAGGGAGTCAAGGGAGTGAATGGAGTGAAGGGAGGAAAGGGAGAGAAGGGAGAGAAGGGAGGAAAGGGAGATGTAGGTGTTATAGAGACTTCATCTTGTTGGTCTCAGACAAGAAGACAGTGGCCATAACTAGGTCCTTGATATAAATGAATCACCAAAAATAAGTTTTTTTTTGTGAGAATTTAGGATGCTCACATGAGCACCACAAGGCCTGGCTTTACTCATGTTCTGCCGAGGTATGCCAGCACACAGCTTTCATCTAGTACAGTAGCTATGTTGGTCTACTGTACAACATGTAGGCAGGTTGCTTAGGATTCAAAGCTTCAATCTTCAAACCAACTATCGAGAAAAAGTAAGGCAGAGAGAGAGATATGTATATACTATATATATAGAGAGAGAGAGGGGGAGAAAGAGTAAGAGGGAGTAAGCTATACAATATGTGAGAAGTCAGAGATAAAAGTGAAATCTTTATGTGTATGGGTGTAGGGATGTCCTTTCATGGATGCATGTGTGCATGAATGTGGAATGGATGTGTGTGTGTGTGTGTGTGTGTGTGTGTGTGTATGTAAATGTGTGTATACGTGCATGTATGTGATTGCATGTGCATGTGTGTGAATGCATGTGCATGTGTGTGAATGCATGTGCTTTCCACTTCTTTCTCTGTACAGGCAGAACAAAATAGAACTGTACATTACGAGAGCTCATTGGACGCAGACCTCATAATTTGTCACAGAAATCCCCCTTCATGCAAGATGAATGTCCCTCTAAAAGCTTCCACTGTGAAAGGTTATGAATGGGCTTTAATATAGCTTTGCCTAGAGGATAGGAAACTCATTCCTGTTAGTATACCTACTCCTTTCTCTTTTTCATTCTCTCGCTCTCACTCTCTCTCAATCTCTCGCTCCCTTTTCTTGCCCTCCATTTCTAGCACTTTCTCCCGCTCGTTCTCTCCCTCTCTCTCCCTATCTCCTCTCCCTCCTCCGAGGCATGCATCGTAAGCAATGGTACATGTTCACATAATGGAAGGCGATAACACATCAGAATTATACTGTGGAAAGAGTGCTTTCATTTGTCTAAAACTCACAGGGCGTGCACTCTGAAATGGGGTTGGGGAAATTAAAGGGATTCTTCACATGGAAAATAGATCATTATGAAAATTAATGCGTAGCATTTCGGACACACTCGTTTTATAATTGCATGTCCATGTCCTCTCAGCTGCTAGTGCTTCAAATGGACAGAAAGGGGAAACATATTTGGCTACAGTTCCGGAGACATTACAAATATCCAGTGTTAAGACATGGTTCAGGCCTCAAATGGAACAAGAATAAAGGAGGATGAAATGTACCTGTGTGTGTGTGTGTGTGTGTGTGTGTGTGTGTGTGTGTGTGTGTGTGTGTGTGTGTGTGTGTGTGTGTGTGTGTGTGTGTGTGTGTGTGTGTGTGTGTGTGTGTGTGTGTGTGTACCAATGATGTACACTGAGTATACCAAACATCTACGCATAGTCACTTTAATGAACGAATCATACATGTACTGTACATATTACCTCAAATAGCCTAACTAACCGGTGCACCCGCACATTGACTCAGTACCGGTACCACCTGTATATAGCCTCGCTACTGTTAATTTTTTATGTTTTTTTTTTAAACTCTCTTTACTTATCTCTTGTTTACCTAATAAACAGTTTTTACTTAAAACTTCTTGGTGACAGGGGGCAGTATTTTCACGTCCGGATGAAATGCATGCCCAAATTCAACTGCCTGCTACTCATCCCCAGAAGATAAGATATGCATATTATTAGTAGATTTGGATAGATAACACTCTGAAGTTTCAGAAACTGTTTGAATCATGTCTGTGAGTATAACAGAATGTATGTAGCAGGCGAAACCCCGGGGAAAAAACATTCCGATTATTTTTGGGAGGTCACTCTCTTTTCAATGGGTTTTCATTGGGAATCCAGATTTCTAAGGGACCTTCTTGCAGTTCCTACCGCTTCCACTGGATGTCACCAGTCTTTAGAAATTGGTTGAGGTTTTTCCTTTGTGTAATGAAGATGTAGCCCTGTTCAAAACGAGGGTCACTTCAAGTTTACTTTTAGATAGAAGCGCGTGACCAGAAAGGTAGCGTCAGTTTGTTTTCTTCCTGTATTGAACACAGATCATCCCGTCTTCAATTTGATCGATTATTTACTTTCAAAAATACCCAAAGTTGTATTACAAAAGTAGTTTGAAATGTTTTGGCAAAGTTTACAGGTTAGTTTTGAGATATTTTGTAGTCACATTGCGCAAGCTGGAACCGGTGTTTTTATCTGGATCAAACGCGCCAAATAAATTGACATTTTGGATATATATAAGTTAATCGAACAAAAGGACCATGTGTGATGTTTATGGGACATATTGGAGTGCCATCAAAAGAAGCTCGTCAAAGGTAAGGCATGATTTATATTTTTATTTCTGCGTTTTGTGTCGCGCCTGCAGGGTTGAAATATGTTTTCTCTCTTTGTTTACGGAGGTGCTACTCTCAGATAATAGCATCATTTGCTTTCGTCGAAAAGCCTTTTTGAAATCTGACATGTTGGCTGGATTCTTTAATTTGGTGTCTTACATGTGTGATTTCATGAAAGTTAGATTTTTATAGTAATTTATTTGAATTTGGCGCTCTACATAGCGTACCACATATCCCAGAGAGGTTTTTTAAGTATGTTTTTGTTCTAGTAGGGACAGTAACAGAACTTTCAAAAAAATGTACTTAAAGGAACATGTTTTTATATGTTTATACATTTTTTATGTTTACTTTCAGCACCCATGATATAGTTTAAAGCATGCATTAAAGTCTCTGTAATAGAATAAACGTGGAAAAAAATAAAAGCATTTTTATAACGGTGGGGAAGTGCCAAGATGGAGGTGTGCGGGCTTCAAATTAGTGCCCCTCTCTGTAAGTCATCTAGTGTATATACAAATCATTGGTAAGTACCTACGTGTGCAACTGCAAGTGTGTATGTATGTGAGGGGGGAAGAGATGAGTCAAAGAGTGTCAGAGTATGGCTGTGAGAGTGTTTCTACAGTCTCTAGGCTATCAAAGTATGGCTGTGGGAGTGATTCGACTGTCTCTATATTTTAATGCATACTTTTAAAATATATCGTACATACTTTCAAAATATTTCATACATGCTAAACGTAAACATTAAACATGTAAAAATATAAAAAGACAGAGATAGTAAATTCACCCCAACAAACATACTCTGATATAGAGACAGTAGAATCACCCCCACTACCATAGTATGATCAGAGTATGGCTGTGTGGGTGATTCTACTGTCTCTATATCAGAGTATGGCTGTGGGGGTGATTCTACTGTCTCTATATCAGAGTATGGCTGTGGGGGTGATTCTACTGTCTCTGTATCAGAGTATGGCTGTGGGGGTGATTCTACTGTCTCTATATCAGAGTATGGCTGTGGGGGTGATTCTACTGTCTCTATATCAGAGTATGGCTGTGGGGGTGATTCTACTGTCTCTATATCAGAGTATGGCTGTGGGGGTGATTCTACTGTCTCTATATCAGAGTATGGCTGTGGGGGTGATTCTACTGTCTCTATATCAGAGTATGGCTGTGGGGGTGATTCTACTGTCTCTATATCAGAGTATGGCTGTGGGGGTGATTATACTGTCTCTATATCAGAGTATGGATGTGGGGGTGATTCTACTGTCTCTATATCAGAGTATGGCTGTGGGGGAGTGATTCTACTGTCTCTATATCAGAGTATGGCTGTGGGGGTGATATGGCTACTGTCTCTATATCAGAGTATGGCTGTTGGGGTTATTCTACTGTCTCTGTATGTATCAGAGTATTGCTGTGGGGGAGGTTCTACTGTCTCTGTATGTATCAGAGTATGGCTGTGAGGGTGATTCTACTGTCTCTATATCAGAGTATGGCTGTGAGGGTGATTCTACTGTCTCTGTATGTATCAGAGTATGGCTGTGAGGGTGATTCTACTGTCTCTGTATCAGAGTATGGCTGTGTGGGTGATTCTACTGTCTCTATATCAGAGTATGGCTGTGGGGGTGATTCTACTGTCTCTATATCAGAGTATGGCTGTGGGGGTGATTCTACTGTCTCTGTATCAGAGTATGGCTGTGGGGGTGATTCTACTGTCTCTATATCAGAGTATGGCTGTGGGGGTGATTCTACTGTCTCTATATCAGAGTATGGCTGTGGGGGTGATTCTACTGTCTCTATATCAGAGTATGGCTGTGGGGGTGATTCTACTGTCTCTATATCAGAGTATGGCTGTGGGGGTGATTCTACTGTCTCTATATCAGAGTATGGCTGTGGGGGTGATTCTACTGTCTCTATATCAGAGTATGGCTGTGGGGGTGATTATACTGTCTCTATATCAGAGTATGGATGTGGGGGTGATTCTACTGTCTCTATATCAGAGTATGGCTGTGGGGGAGGTTCTACTGTCTCTATATCAGAGTATGGCTGTGGGGGTGATTCTACTGTCTCTATATCAGAGTATGGCTGTTGGGGTTATTCTACTGTCTCTGTATGTATCAGAGTATTGCTGTGGGGGAGGTTCTACTGTCTCTGTATGTATCAGAGTATGGCTGTGAGGGTGATTCTACTGTCTCTATATCAGAGTATGGCTGTGAGGGTGATTCTACTGTCTCTGTATGTATCAGAGTATGGCTGTGAGGGTGATTCTACTGTCTCTGTATCAGAGTATGGCTGTGGGGGTGATTCTACAGTATGTCTCTAGTCATTCCCACTGCCGCTCAGCAGCTAATACACTCACTACATCAACATTATAAGGTCATTGCATCTCATCTGTGTAGAAAACCCCTTTCCTCCTCATTTCTCAAGCCGATGGAGCCCATGGAAAGCAGCAGTCATTCCACCTTCCTGTCGGTGGTCGGGAGGAGGGCGATATGTTAGCAGCCAGCATGTCCGCCACGCTCCCGGGCCTGGCCTAGCCGCTTCAGCAGAACAGGGGGGTAACAGAAAGGGCCGTTCGCAAGGCGAGATGCAGCCTGCCTGAACACTAATCGAGGACTGTGACTGTGATTGCACGTTAAAGCCCGATTAGACCCAGCCAGGGATGGTGGTTTGGGGGGGGGGGGGCTAGCTCCATGATGATGAATAGATCAGGATCCATTCAGCAGGATTTAGGGCTGGGAGACGTCAGTCAGCTAGGCAGGGAGACTAGTGGCTAGGGGGAAGTGGAGGGAGTGAGGGGGCTCTGTGGCCGCGGCGGTTCTCTCTGTGGCCGTGGCTCAATAATCGATGCAGGCTGTTTGACTGGGGGTCAGCACAAGGCTGTGATCTCTCCCCAGCAGTCGTTAAAATCCATCACGCCCACAGCGGATACAGACTGAGATGTATAGCCGATAGGGCTTCATGAGAGAAATCTGCTGGTTGAATAAGGATCCCGCATCGATCCGGCCTCACCTCTCCATAACCCTTGAACTCTGGCCTCTATCACTCAGGGCAAACGAGTTTAGAGGGGTGATAGTACATTGAATAAGGGAGCATTCACACCAAATTGATTTGGAGCGGTTAGGTGCTTTTCCCCCTAAGTTTAGTTTGTTTGTACTAGTGTGAACACTCTGTCCGCACTCAGGCGATTTAAACAATTCACCGTGGTACGCTCTAAAAGGGGGGTCTGATTCCATTCGACTAAACATTGCGCCGTGGTACGCTCTGAAAGGGTGGTCTGATTTCATTCGACTAAACAATGCACCATGGTTCACTCTAAAGGGTGGTCTGATTTCATTCGACTAAACAATGCACCGTGGTTCACTCTAAAGGGTGGTCTGATTCCATTCGACTAAACAATGCACCGTGATTCACTCTAAAAGGGTGGTCTGATTTCATTCGACTAAACAATGCACCGTGATTCACTCTAAAAGGGTGGTCTGATTTCATTCGACTAAACAATGCACCGTGGTTCACTCTAAAGGGTGGTCTGAATCCATTCGACTAAACAATGCACCGTGGTTCACTCTAAAAGGGTGGTCTGAATCCATTCGACTAAACAATGCACCGTGGTTCACTCTAAAGGGTGGTCTGAATCCATTCGACTAAACAATGCACCGTGGTTCATCCTAAAATTATCCCAGAAAACCTAGACTCACTCCAATTTGCATTCCTCCCTAACAGATCCACAGATGATGCAATCTCTATTGCACTCCACACTGCCCTTTCCCACCTGGACAAAAGGAACACCTATGTGAGAATGCTATTCATTGACTACAGTTCAGCGTTCAACACCATAGTGCCCTCAAAGCTCATCACTAAGCTAAGGACCCTGGGACTAAACAACTCCCTGTGCAACTGGATCCTGGACTCCGCCCCCAGGTGCTAAGTGTAGGTAACAACACATTCGCCAAGCTGATCCTCAACACAGAGGTCCCTCAGGGGTGTATGCCCAGTCCCCTCCTGTACTCCCTGTACACTCATGACTGCACGGCCAGGCACAACTCCAACACCATCATTAAGTTTGCTGATGACACAACAGTGGTAGGCCTGATCACAGACAACGACGAGACAGTCTATAGGGAGGAGGTCAGAGACCTGGCCTTGTGGTTCCAGGACAACAACCTCTCCCTCAACGTGATCAAGACAAAGGAGATTATTGTAGACTACAGGAAAAATAGGACTGAGCACGCCCCCAATCTCATCGACGTTGCTGCAGTGGAGCAGGTTGAGAGCTTCAAGTTCCTTGGTGTCCACTTCACCAACAAACTAACATGGTCCAAGCACACCAAGACAGTTGTGAAGAGGGCACGACAAAACCTATTCCCCCTCAGGAGACTGAAAAGACTTAGCATGGGTCCTCAGATCCTCAAAAGGTTCTGCAGCTGCACCATCGAGAGCATCGAGAGCATTGAGCACTGGTTGCATCACTACCTGATATGGCAACTGCTCAGCCTCTCACCGCAAGGCACTACAGAGGGTAGTGTGTACAGCCCAGTCACTGAGGCCAAGCTTCCTGCCACTACAGAGAGTAGTGTGTACAGCCCATTACTGAGGCCAAGCTTCCTGCCATCCAGGACCTCTACACCAGGTGGTGTCAGAGGAAGGCCCTAAAATTGTCAAAGACTCCACTCACCCTAGTCATAGACTCTCCTCTCTGTTCCCACACGGCAAGCGGTACCCGAGCACCAAGTCTTGGTCCAAGAGGCTTCTACCCCCAAGCCATAAGACTCCTGAGCATCTAATCAAATGGCTACCGAGACAATTTGCTGTTGTTATCATTTATTCATAGTCACTTTAATAACTCTACCTACATGTACATATTACCTCAACTAAACTGTGCCCCCGCATATTGACTATGTACCGGTACCCCCCTGTATATAGTCTTGCTGTTGTTATTTTACTGCTGCTCTTTAATTACTTGTTACTTTTATTTATTTTCTTTTTTTAAACTGCATAGTTGGTTAGGGGCTCGTAAGTAAGCATTTCACTGTAAGGTCTCCTCCACCTGTCGTATTCGGCGCATGTTACTAATAAAATGTTATTTGATTTGTGTAGCAGCACATTTATAAACTCATTTGATGCAACCGGACACAGTCAGAAGAGGACTGGCAATCCCTTAGAGCCTGGTTCCTCTATAGTTCTTCCTAGGTTCCGGCCTTTCTAGGGAGTTTTTCCTAGCCACCGGGCTTCTACATCTGCATTGCTTGCTGTTTGCGGTTTTCGGCTGGGTTTCTGTACAGCACTTTGTGACATCGGCTGACGTAAAAAGGGCTTTATAAATACATTTGATAGATTGATTGAGATTAGGGGAGATCGGGATATAGGCTACTGAATTGCTCTGTTTCCTCCCGTATGTTGTTGGAAGACCAAAGGGAAAGTAATATGAAGTGTGGGATACATGGCTAGTTTTTTTAATCTGAATCAAACAATAGCTCACAAGTGTGTGAAAACGCACTAAGAGGATGGATCGAAAATGGCTATTTATCAAAAGGATGACATTTCCTCTCAGTTCTATTTCCCTGTTGATGTGGGTTTGGATGGGGACACGTTTGTGTTGAAGCACAGATATTTTGAACCACTGATTATTACACAAACACTGCCTGGTGCAATTAGCACAGCAAGCAGTGTCAAACACCGCAACACAAACACACACTCTGGTTGCTGCTCTCTCACTCTATATCTCTCTCTCTCTCTCTCTCACTCTCTCTCTCTCTCTATGTCTGTCTGTCTGTCTGTCTGTCTGTCTGTCTGTCTGTCTGTCTGTCTGTCTGTCTGTCTGTCTTTCCCTCCCTCCCTAGCTCCCTCCCTCCCTCCCTCCCTCATTCTCATCCTCTCACTCTCATTCTCTCTCTCATTATCTCATTCTCTCTCTCACTATCTCTCTCTCATTCTCTTTCTCACTCTCTCTCTCATGCTCTCACTCTCTCTCTCTCTCTCTTCTCTCTCTCTCTCTCTCTCTCTCTCTCTCTCTCTCTCTCTCCCTCTCTCATTGCTCTCTATCTAGCTCCCCATCTCCCCTCTCTCTCTCTCTCCCTCCCCTCTCCCCTCTCTCTCCCCTCTCCTCTCTCCCCTCTCTCTCTCCCTCTCTCTCTCTCTCTCTCTCTCTCTCTCTCTCTCTCTCTCTCTCTCTCTCTCTCTCTCTCTCTCTCTCTCTATCTCGCTCTCTCATTATCTCTCTCTCACTCCCTATATCCACTCTTCCTCCCCTCCCCTCCTCTCTCTCCTGTCTCTCTCCCCTCTCTCTCCCTCTCTCGCTACCTCTCTCTCATTTGCTCTCTCTCTCCCCTCTCCCTCCTCTCTCCCCTCTCACCTCTCTCCCTCTCTCTACTGCTCCCTCTCTCCCCCTCCCTCTCTCCCTTCTCCCTCACCTCTCTCTCTCTCTGTTTGTGCGTGTAGCATGTGCATGTGTATTTGTGTTTGAAGAAGAGTGTTTCTTGACAATAATATAACAAGGACTGGTATACATACAATTTTAATCTGATACTGAGAGTCCTATATGGTGATTAGTGGACTGCACGGGTAAATTTGCAATGAAATCAATAATATTCTCAACTTCTCTATCTAACTTGATTTTTGTGATTAGGAGGAATGCCTTATGGTGCAAAGAGACAGTGACAGATGAGTGAACTGACGTTATAAAATATTAGCACAATTCTTTCTCTGCCAAAGCAGTAGCTCAAATGAATAGATTGTGGTCTGTCTCTCCTCTCGGTGCTCCGTGGAGGTGGAATGGGTAATGTCTGTGCCAGTGGAGACTAGAGATTCATTACGCTCTGTTCTGTCTGGCAGTGAGAAGCAATCAGTTCTGATACACTGAATGAGTGATAGAAGACCCTGCAATAATGGAAGAGACCTAAGAGCACCTAACATTACACTGGGAGAAGAGAGGAAATAACATTTGTTTTGTCTATTTCAGATCAATTTTTTACCTTTGTTTCTAAACCCCTAGGTCAGATCTTGAGAGGATGGTAAAAGTTAAATGAATGGCAACATTAATTCAAAACCTATGGTGTTGATGTACACTTTTCATATTCATACACACGGACAATTACTGGTGCTGAATGAAGAGAACAGAAACAGTACCATCTAGTGGTGTAAAGGAGAAACACACAAATTGCACACATACGCAGTTCGGCACGCATGCATGCACGCACACGCTCTCTCTTTCTCTCTCTCTGACACACACACACACACACCCACACACACGCACACACACATACATGCACAGTCGGAGAGAGGAGGATGGTGACTATGGCAACATACAATCTCATAGAAATACTTAGAGAATTCAATGACGTGTAAGCAAACTGTAAATTGCAGGCATTTCTGAAATGTTATTCTCAGTGGTCAATGTAAAGGTAGTGAAATCCCAACACGCACACGTACACACACACACCGAAGTTATGAAAACAAACACACACACAAACTCTCTCCTTAAAGGGGCAGTCCATAGTTGAAACAATATGGGGCATCCCAACCTCTGTTTTGGTATAAAGCTGAGAGACGGGCCTGGAGAAATATAACCACTCTCAAACTCATTGACAGAGCTATGAATGCAAGGACTGACCAATCCACGATATCAACATTATAGTTTTAAACCATGTTTTGAGGTTAAACAGTGTTTGTTAACATTTACAATGTTTGCAAAACTGGAGTGAAACAAGCTCATATTTGGGGTTCTGAGGAGATAAGGCAGTTGAACTAATAAGCTCAAGAGGCATGTATAAGTCATATTATTCAAGAATCAATCGGTATATATCAGTAGTTCTTTCCTGTTGTTTTTTTAAACCACTGAAAATCCGGTGTTTGTATTCCAAATAGTTTTGTCATATTTCAGTCTTCTGTGATGTATATAAAGTGTAATATTGGGATGCAAACTCCAAATGTAATACATTTCAACTCTATATCTGACATGGTACAGGTGTCTTCTTTTTAAGCCCGTAACCATGTGTGTGAGGTGGATACTTTTGTTTCAAAGTAGATTTCGTTAAGACTACCAAGAAACACTCTATACGACCCAGATTTTACCCAGTGCAGTACAAAAATGTACTTAGAAACTGCAGATTGCACCTTTAAGAAAGTAGAGGCTTTCACAGCAAGTGTGCTGTGTAGTTTTTAATAGAGTGAAGCCATTAGTCTTGGGCCCACAGGTGCCAGCCAGGGCTGGGGTGGTGTACTTAAAGAGAGAGGCATTTCTAGCAGCCCATTAATCTCCTGCTCTGATCCCCCACCCCACGCCAACATATTTACCCTAATTAAACAAGACAAACGAGAGGGAGCCAAACACTCCTAAATCTCCCTGATAAACATCTCAGCGACTGGCTGCAATATGGAACATTTTGGGAGACATCATTGTTTCACCTTGTATAATTACCCAGAGATCTTCATTAATATGCACAGCTCCCCTTCGTTCCGGATTCATTAATCAATCTCAATGTACATTTCTTTCTTTCTTACTTTGGCAAGGGGAATGAGACAGTTTATTTATTTTCTGACTGACTGTAAATAAAAGCTGCTGATGTGATTAATATTAACACAGCTGGATGAACATTAGGCGGACACACTGAAACAGGTGTTAAATAGTTTGGAATAGATTCAAGTGTGCTACCAAGGATAACGTTCATCCTGGAAGGACACACACTCACAATCTCTCTCTCTCTCTCACTCACTCACTCACTCACTCACTCACTCACTCACTCACTCACTCACTCACTCACTCACTCACTCACTCACTCACTCACTAACACACACACACACACACACACACACACACACACACACACACACACACACACACACACACACACACACACACACACACACACACCACACACCACACACCACACCACACACCACACACCACACACCACACACACACACACACACTCACACTCACACTCACACACACACACACACACACACACAGCTCCCCTTGATGTAGCAGTCCAGACACCATGACTAAACAATTTCCCTCTCCATAACAGTAGATAATGTGGATAGACTCCTCTCTAACTGTTAGATATCAGTCAGTGTTGACACGGTTCACTACAACCCTGACAGCTACAACACAGATGCTGACAATACAGTCTGTTTACAGTAATTACACAGAACCGTACAGGAGGCCAACTGGAAATGTCCTAGATAATCAGAATAAGTGTTTAGAAATATAGCCAATTTGAGGTTGCTTGTCATTCACAATGCGATCATTCTTTCTCTAACAGATGGCCTAAACGTTGAGTGTGCTAGGCATGTGTGTGATATATTTTAGAATGCATTGTTAGGAATTATAATGACCCAGCCGCTTTGACACCTCGCTTAATTAGAACATCTCTATTTTTGCATTTCATCGCTGGCGCTGTAGTCACACAAACTAATACAAACGTTGTCTTTATTTTATTCGAGCTCATCTGAATTGGAAGAGGTAGCTAAGGAGTGAGACTTTACCATACGTGATGAATTAGACCAATTCTAATATTGGATACAACATCGCTATTAGCAATGATGAGTGGAGACATAAACTATCCTGCTAGCATACAGTTAGTCACTGCTCTGCTCTGCTCTTATCGTTCCGCTAATAAACCCTGGCAGCACCGTCCAGCAAGGTGTTTACAGACATGCAAGGGGATTACACTGGACTAACACAGCTAACACTGACCCCAGAGCACGCCTACCTACCACACACACACACACACACACACACACACACACACACACACACACACACACACACACACACACACACACACACACACACACACACACACACACACACACACACACACACTGTGATGGTGACAGGTTAGCCTCCTGTAGATTGGAATCCCATCACTCAACGTTGTACTGCCTACTCGTACCTAGACTATTTAGCAGTCCTCTGGTTTACCTGTCTCTGAAAAAACGTTTCCCATCACCAAGGGCATAACCTGGAATTCCTTGGCGGCTTGGCAGGTTGTAATACGTGAGAACTGAAGGTGAAATAAACATAGGCCTAAAATGAATATTCTCAAAATGATCAATAAAATAAGTATTTTCGAGCTCCCCCCGCCCTCCCCCCTCTTTTCTGACAACTAGTAGCTACCTGGAAATGCAGAGTTGCCAGGTCTTTTGAGCAAAATGGCTACCGCCAAAATAGCCAAAAACACTTATTCTTTATGTGATTTAACTGTGGTTGGTATCCAATAAATGTAGTATTACTGCCACCAACTAGACTGGGGTATAAATCCCTTGTACATGAAATAAAAAAACAAATACATTTAAATAATACCCTGCCATCTAACCCTACACTCTTTAAAAACCCACTACCCTGTTCCGCCATTCAAACCTATTTAGTCTGACCTCAGGCCAACGCCCTGGAAGGACGAGACACCACTACTCAACACACCCTGTAACCCTTCTGACGTCAAGTCTTGTACACCTAAATACTTCTCTGCAGCTGCCACCACAGCCTCTGTTTTCTGCGACGTATTGTGTCTTCAGAAAGTCTTCACACCCCTTTTTTACACATTTTGTTGTGTTACAGCCTGAATTTAAAATGTATTAAATGGAGATGTTTTGTCACTGGCCTACACACAGTACCCCATAATGTCAAAGTGGAATTATGTTTTTCGCCTAAAAATTGGTAGATGGGTAAACAAACAAAAAAACAGACATGAATATCCCTCTGAGCATGGTGAAGTTATTAATTACACATTGGATGGTGTATTAATACACCCAGTCACTACAAATATTGCAGAAGAGGAAGGAAACAGCTCAGGCATGTCACCATGATGCCAATGGTGACAGAGTTTAATGGCTGTGATAGGTGAAAACTGAGGATGGATCAACAACATCGTGATTACTCCACAATACTAACCTAATTGACAGAGTGAAAAGAAGGAAGCCTGTGTACAGAATAAAAATATTCAAAACATGCATCCTGTTTGCAACAAGGCACTAAAGTAATACTGCAATAAAGTGTTGTGGGGCAAATCCAATACAACACATTACTGACTACCACCATCCATATTTCCAAGCATAGTGGTGGATACATTTTGTTATGTCTGTGCTTGTAATCGTTAAGGACTTGGGAGTTGTTCAGGATGAAAAAGAAATGGAATGGACTTAACCTCTCTAGGGTAGGGGGCAGCATTCGGAATTTTGGATGAAAATCATGCCCAAATTAAACTGCCTGCTACTCGGGCCCAGAAGATATGATATGCATATAACTGGTATATTTGGATAGAAAACACTCTAAAGTTTCCAAAACTGTTAACATAGTGTCTGTGAGTATAACAGAACTGATTTAGCAGGTGAAAAATCTATTCAGGAAGTAGATTTTTTTTGTTTTGTAGTTTTCTATTCAATGCCATTACAGTATCCATTGACTTAGGACTCCATTTGCAGTTCCTATGCCTTCCACTAGATGTCAACAGTCTTTAGAAATCGTTTCAGGCTTGTATTCTTATAAGTGAGGGAGTAATACCAGTCTGAACGAGTGGACCCTATCGTGATGCAGAGTTTTTTCAGACGCATGTGCATTTCTTGTTTACCTTTTATATTGACACGTTATTGTCCGGTTGAAATATTATAGATCATTTAGGCTAAAAAACAACCTGAGGATTGAATATAAACATCGTTTGACAACTTTACGGATACAATTTGGATTTTTTTGTCTGATTGTTTTGACTGAGTTTGAGCCTGTGGATTACAAAACAGAGGTTTTTAGATATAAAGAGACTTCATCGAACAAAAGGAACATTTATTGGGTAAATGAATGTCTTCTGATTGCCACCATATGAAGATCATCAAAGGTAAGGGATTAATTTGATCTCTATTTCTGAGTTTTGTAACGCTTCTGCTTGGCTGGTTACTGTTTGTAATAATTGGTCAACTGGGCTATGTTCTGGGCTAGGTATGTTCTGGGCTAGGTATGCTTTCACCGAAAAGCATTTTATAAATATGACACTATGGTTGGTTTAACAAGAAGTTAATCTTTAAACCTATGTAAAATATGTTTTGTTTTCTGAATTATTATAATGAGCATTTCTGTAATTGATTTTGGCGCTCTGCAACCTCACTGGATGTTGGCCAGATGGGACGCTAGCGTCCCCCATACCATAGAGAGGTTTTAAGCACAGGCAAAATCCTAGAGGAAAACATGGTTAAGTCTGCTTTCCACCAGACACTGGGAGATTAATTCAGCTTCCACCAGGGGAATAACCTTAGCCAAGTTTACAGTGGGGTTGCTTACCAATAAACAGTGAATGTTCCTGAGTGGCTTAGTTACAGTTTTGAATTAAATCTAGTTGAAAATCTATGGCAATACCTTCAAATGGTTTTCTAGCAATGATCAACAACCAATTTCACAGCTTGAATATGTTTTGCTTAATATTAGTGGCCAAATGTTGCACAATCCAGATGTGCAAAGCTCTTAGAGACTTACCCAGAAAGACTCACAGCTGTAATCGCTGCCAAAGGTGCTTTTACAATGCATTGACTCAGGGATATGATATATTTCTGCATTTGTGTGAGAATTTCTAAAAACATGTTTTCACTTTGTCATTATGGATAGATGTGTAGACGGGTGAGACATTTTTTTATAACCTCTTCATCCTACCCCCTCCTTTTTCGAACATTCTGTTAAAAATCGCGCAACTTTTCAGCGTCCTGCTACTCATGCCAGGAATATAGTATATGCATATGATTAGTATGTGTGGATAGAAAACACTCTGAAGTTTCTAAAACTGGTTAAATCACAGCTGTGACTATAACAGATCGTGTGTTTCATCGAAAAGCGCAAGAAAAACTGCTCACTGAAAGCTAAAAATAATATCCATGCGTCACTTTCATGGGTTGTTAAAAGGGCACAAAATTAATTATGGACCTGCATGCATATCCTACAGATTCCACACGATGTCGCCATTGTCATCATTTTCCGGGGAGTTTTTTGTTGGTAAATCCAACTAACTGGATTCCATTTCTTCCGGTCTCCGCCAGGATGTTTTGAAGTGCACATTTTCAGCCATTGATTTGAAGACGAGGAGCTATTGAATACACATCGCCCTGTAATCATTTTGATATGATATATGACGCTGCGTTTTAAAACAATGTTTTTTTCTGAATTACACAGCTTCCATAGATAGCTATTTTGGGTATATATGGACCGATTTAATCGAAAAAAAGACCCAATAGTGATGTTTATGGGGCATATAGGAGTGCCAAGAAAGAAGCTTGTCAAAGGTAATGAATGTTTTATATTTTATTTCTGCGTTTTGTGTAGCGCCGGCTACGCTAAATCTTTGTTTACGTCGCATTCAGGCATTTTGGGGTGTTGCATGCTATCAGATAATAGCTTCTCATGCTTTCGCCGAAAAGCATTTTAAAAATATGACTTGTTGGCTAGATTCACAACGAGTGTAGCTTTAATTCAATACCCTGCATGTGTATTTTGATGAACGTTTGAGTTTTAACGAGTACATTTAGCATTTAGCGTAGCGCATTTGCATTTCCAGGTGCCTACTTGAGACATCTGCGTCTCAAGTAGGAGCAAGAATTAACCCGTTTTGAATTCAGGCTGTAACACAACAAAATGTTGAATAAGTCAAGCAGGATGAATACTGTACGTTCCATCCCTGCGGTACAGATGATAACCATTGCTATGAACGCAAAAAATTGGCCTATCCCTCTGCACCAGTACAGACGTACTACTCACACAAATCTTCTCAGGATCCCTCCCCCTTACGCCATCTTCCTCTATTTTCTTCACTGCCTCAGCATATGACAACTTCTGCACTACTCTAACCCTGGAAACCTCAACCCCCCTCTCTTCGCACCAGACATTTCTGAACCCCAGCCCCATGGGCACCCCTACAATTAACCCATGCCGCTTCTTCCACAATACTAAACATTCCTTTGTCTCATGCCCTTCTGCACACTTCTCACGCCTAGGAACCTCCCTCCTACACACTGCTGCCACAGGCCCATAAGCTTGACACCTGTAACAACATAATGGATACGGCACAAAATCTTGCACAGGATAATTGAAATATCCTAACGTATTTTGTCGGGCACTCAACATCAAAACTCAAAAGAACGGACAATGACTCTTCTGTTTCACCACTCACGCCACCCTGTCTGCGATGCAACAAACGATGAGCATCCCAAACACCGGGAATCTTTCCCTTCAATTGGTCCACGTTCACATGTACAGCTACCCTAGCAACCACACCTTTCAATGGCTCCCTTTTCTTATTGTCCCATTTGTGTGGCGTCAAGAGCCCGCTCACCCTCTTTCTGGCAGAAACACAAACAATTATCACCAGACCACTGTGCAGTACATACACAGATTCCACAGCACCCAACTCCATTTTCACCCACCCTGAAACCACATATGGATCAGCCAAAATGCAGCTTTCCACTTTCTCCCGAAATGTCACTCCTACCATCACAGACACATCTTTATCCTGACCATCGGTGCAAGCCTCGGGCTCCGAGAACTTCACCACACCTACGACCTCCGATAATTTGCCCTCATTCACCTCCATTTCTTCTCCTGACCTCGATCTGACATACAGCTCAATTTGCTTACACTTTCCGCCATTCTTCGACAAACCATCTCCCTTTTTTCCACCATCTTCAACTGAGTCAAGCTCACCCTCTACCTCCCTCAATTTCTTTGACCTCCTCCGCCTCTCTTTTTCCCTACATTCCTCCTCTGTATTCCAATTATATGTCTTCTTATAATATTGCACTTCTCTTGACATAGATCTCGTTCTTGTCCTCTCAAGGGACACTATTTTCCCTTACTCCGGCAACCTCTGTACTCCTTCATGGTCCTGCCCCCAAAAAAACACGACACCATGGAGTTAGTTACTTGCGATGCACACCTGGCAACCGTCCTGACAACCTGGGGTGTATTCATTTGTCGGATTCCATTGCAAAATGTTTAGTCTGTTGCAAAACATTTTGCACCTGAAACAGTGTATTCCATACGAAAAACATTTTGCAACATAAATGAGAGTTTCTATTGGACAAATTTAAATCAGTCCTCCCCGGTTCTTTCCGTTTGCTCTGTTTGCCTCTATTTGATTCCTACTGTAAATGATAAACGGTTTTACACTCCCCCAGTCATTAGCAACACTGTAGCTCTACGATCAGAGGGGACACCTCGAAAAGGGCAGTTTTACAGAGAATTCATTGATTTTATTGATCATTTTGGGACAATGGTTTATACTAAATGTTTTGTATTTCTGCCTGGCTAACAGCTGTACTTTCGGGAATTTGTTTGGGAATGCAAGCAGACACATCCAGCTGAATTTTCAAATAATGTTGCATAGGAAAATGCCTACATTACAGTGAAGTTGTATTCCATTCAACTAATATTCTCCAACTTTGCTGCTGATTTTAAAGAGCCCGTTGGTTGGCACGTGTGTTTTCTGTTGCTCATTATAAAAATGTGATTTCAGTCTTGGAGGTGTTTCCTGACGTTTGTTCCCCCAGGAAGTCTAGTTAACTTCCTCAAAATATACACAATGAACGTAAGATAACTCAAGAAATCTGTAAATAATTGACGTAAATCATTTACGTTTTAGTTGCACAATTTTACATCTAACTAAGGTGTCTGGTGCAGTATTTCTCAAGTAAAATGTTTTTCTATGTGTTGTCTTACGTAAACAAAGTCGGAGCTGCAAGGCAGGTCTGTCTCACTGTGTACAGTATGCTACTGGATAGAGAGCAATCACTGCAGCTGTTCACCATGTTAGTAAGCAAATGGACATGAACAAATCAAAACCCAACCTTCATTTACCCATTGTGACTCACTGATGTTCCAAACTCTGTTTTTAACAAAACCGACGTTATGGCCAAAATCATCTTATTTACACTTTGTAGACAATTTTGACACTAGAATCAATGTTTCTGACTCCTATCGACGCCACACAGGCCGTTATCAAAGGGATTCACTGTTTTTTTAGGGCAGTACTCTTTAAACAACTGCTAAATGCCTCTGTATTTCGAGTGAAATTGCTTTACTTCAGTGTGTGCATTTACTTCGTGTTTGTCTCGTGTGTTGCCATTTCTCGAAGTTCCGCTCCTGCACGTCTGGCGAGCCTAAGGACTTGTGTCTGACTTGGCATGCTTGAGAAACGAGCACCCTTTTTTCCCACAGATTCGGTTATTGTATGCTGGTGCACCCCTGATAATTGTGTCTATGGTTTAGCCCAGGAAGTGGAATTTGCTATTTGCAGATATTTGTATTCTAATGTTATTTCCACCTGTCTTCGCCAGTGTTCTGTATAATTCTGATGAGGATAGTGTGTGTGTAATGTGTGTGTGTGTGTTTGTGTTGTGTCGATGTGCGTGTTTGTATTATGTGTGTGTGTGTGCGTATTCATGAATGTGTACACACACAGCACTACCCACCTCCGCCAGAGAGACGATGGTGATGAGAGGTGCTGTCTGGCTGGTTAACGGAGGGTTAGGGTCCATCAGCAGCATAATAAACAGTGATTGTTTCTCTGGAGTGTCTCTCACCTGTGTGTCCATATCCCAATGCTCCAAACCACAGCTCTTGGCCCATAGCAAGGCTCTCCTTCAGCTGACTTGCTGTGAAAACACATGAAAAAAAAACAACACAAGAGATGAACTGAAGAGCCACTGACTGACAACACACTGACAGGCAACCAATAGAGTAAGCCCTGATTGGCAGACATACAATAGACTGGTTATACAGGAGAATGTGATTAAGTACTGTTACCTTGAAAATGGCTGATGATTATGGACCAGATGGCCTTGTTTTCTTTTCATGACAAATTACTTTAATCAGTCTGCTTCTGTCTTGTGTGTGTCTTTGTGCGAAGTCAATACAAATGTGGATGCCATTGAAAAGTCAGATCAGTCCCAACAAAACCTCACAGATTATGACACCACTAGTGCAGCTGGACCTAGTCCGTATTGAGTGGAGAGGAGATTATGGGGTTCGGTTAGATGGGGTGTTTTTCTGGGTGCAGTTGTCTGCAAAGGGGTAAGAGGGAAGGGAGGGGATGTAGTCAGAGAGGATATGTTAAGCAGCATTCAGGAAAAACGGCTGACAACATGAAATGCCAAATGCTGGCTTCCTTTTACACAACAGACTCCGGTGTACAGCTCTGTGTTCTCCTAACAATACCCCGCTGGCTTTTTCTCTCTCTATCCCGCCCTCTCTCTCGTTATCCCTGCCTCTCTCTCTCTCTCTCTCTCTCTCTCTCTCTCTCTCTCTCTCTCTCTCTCTCTCTCTCTCTCTCTCTCTCCGTGTTTCTTTATCACTCTCTTTCTCTCTCCTTCCCTCTCTCTATCCCTCAGTCTCTCTCTATCCTTATGTCTCTCTCTATCCTTATGTCTCTCTCTATCCCTCAGTCTCTCTCTATCCTTCTGTCTCTCTCTATCCTTCTGTCTCTCTCTATCCCTCAGTCCCTCTCTATCCCTCAGTCTCTCTCTATCCATCAGTCTCTCTCTCTCTATCCCTCAGTCTCTCTCTATCCTTCCCTCTCTCTATCCCTCAGTCTCTCTCTCTTTCCCTCTATCCCTCAGTCTCTCTCTCTCTCTCTCTCTCTCTCTCTCTCTCTCTCTCTCTCTCTCTCTCTCTATCCCTCAGTCTCTCTCTCTCTCTCTATCCCTCAGTCTCTCTCTATCCCTCAGTCTCTCTCTATCCTCCTGTCTCTCTCTATCCCTCAGTCTCTCTCTCTCTCTCTTTCTCTCTCTCTATCCCTCAGTCTCTCTCTATCCTTCTGTCTCTCTCTATCCCTCAGTCTCTCTCTCTCTACCGCCCGGCTCCCGCTCTGTTTCTCTATTCTCACCCTCTCTAAACCCTTACCTCTTTCCCTCTATCCCTGTTCTCTCTCTATCCCTCCACTGCTCTCTGTAGTTATGCCATTCTGCTCTCCCTCCCTGCAGCCCATCTCTGTTTCTACCTCTTACTCTCTCTATCACAGGCACACTCTCTCCCACTACCTCTGCCCTCCTCTACCGCTGCCTCTCCTCTCATTCCCTCCATCTAGCACTCCCTCGTTCTCCCCTGCTACCTCTCCCTACCTCTTTCACTCGCTCTTCCACTCGAGAAAAACAAAGGCCTTTAACGGTAGCTACCTGCCTCAGATATATACAGACTGATGTGTCAACATTAACTTGAGGCGAGGTCGAAACACCTAAAACAATGAGCTCTTGATAATTGTGTTGTAGCTCTAGTGGTTTCTTCCATCTCACCTTATCTTTGCAAGAAAAGAGTCAGTGATTTTAGCAGGTTATGGGCTCAGTGTGGGAACGTATAAATGGGTCAAATACAGATGGGTCAAATACAGACCCACAAAGGTTCAGAGGTCATAGAACGCCTACTAAATGACTGAAATGTCAAAACTAAATATACTACCACACTAAATGTTTTCTCCTACGGTACAGTTAAGCTCATCTGGTTTATTTCGACATACTGAATGAGTGAGTTTCTGTCTTCAGTTTGTAGGCAGCGCCACAGTGGAGTGTCTGTGAATTATTTCGACTACAGGGTTGAGAGCGTGAGGTGAATTCAACTCCAGTTGCTTGCCAATGTTGGAACCTGATTATGCAGTACTTCAATAGGGCCTCCAGGGGGCTCTGTTCTGTTTCAAACTGAGCCTCAGACCTTCAGATGGGTAAAGTCATCAGAAGAAGCAGGAGTAAGCGGTGATGATAGAACCAAGGTTTTTCAGTGCACTATTAACACCTGTAGGTATCTTATCAGCCATCCACCAGGAGGAAAATAGGAGGGAGCACTATATTGGCATGAACAGCCTCCCTCCAAATATCTAGGACATGAATAAGAGAAGCTCTGACTGTTGTATCCAAGAACTGTGTGCTGGAATAGAACTGACCGCTATTGGACCAATTGGGAGCTCTTTTTCCCGATAGGGCGAGCTCCTATTTATCTCTTCTCGTGGAAATCTAAATCAATCAAATCAAATTGTATTTGTCACATGCTTCGTAAACAACAGGTGTAGAATAACAGTGAAATGCTTATTCACGGGCCCTTCCCAACAATGCAGAGCAAAATAACTTAGGTAAATAATTGAAAAATAATAACATAATGAATACATACACAATGAGTAACAATAACTTGGCTATATACACGGGGTACCAGAACCGAGTCGACATGCAAGGGTACGAGGTAATGGAAGTAGATACAGAATGTACATATAAGTAGGGATAAAGTGACTAGGTAACAGGATAAATCATAATACCCCCTAGGGTCTACTGACACACCTGTGCGTCAATATAAGTAACATAACAAAAACAATTCCCATAAAAATCAGTCAGTTTAAGTATGGAGGTACATGTAGTTTTGTGCCAACCTAAAAAAGGGTTAAATATGTGTAAAATATGTATATGTATATATTTCCTCAGCTTTATCATATCTCCTTGAAATAGGACAGATACTTCAAAACCGTATTACCATTTATCAATGTTATTCCATGCATTTCTATGGGATTTATTAATAAAAATAAAATCATTTATACTTAAAGGAGTCCTAAAATTCTAAATCAAATAGCTAAATGATCCATGGTATGACCATCTTAAAACAAGTCCATATGTCAGCACCACTACTGCTCCGTCGATGTGGATGGGGACATGCTCGGCCCTCCGTTTCCTGTAGTCCACGATTGGCTAATTTGTCTTTGCTGACTCTGAGGGAGAGGTTGTTGTCCTGGCACCACACTGCCAGGTCTCTGACCTCCTTCCTATAGGCTGTCGCATCGTTGTCTGTGATCAGGCCAGCCACTGTTGTGTCGTCAGTAAACTTAACGATGGTGTTGGGAGTCGTGCGCGGCCACGCAGGAAGTACAGGGGCTAAGCATGCACCACCGAGGGGGTCCCTGTTTTGAGGGTCAGCGTGGTGGATGTGTTGTTGTCTACCCTCCCGGCAGGAAGTCCTGGATCCAGTTGCAGAGGGAAGTGTTCAGTCCCAGGGTCCTGAGCTTAGTGATGAGTTTGGAGAGCACTATGGTGTTGAGCTATAGTCAATGAACAAAAATTTTACTAAGTTACAATTAATATAAGGAAATCAGTCAATTGAAATAAATACATTAGGCCCTAATCTATGGATTTCTCATGAATAGGCAGGGGTGCAGCCATGGCTGGGACTTGGAGGGCTTAGGCCCACCCACTTGACAGCCAAGCCCACCCATTGGGGAGCCACGCCCATCCAATAAGAAATAGTTTTCCCCCACAAAATGGCATTATTACAGATGAAAGTACTCTCCCGCTCAGACGATCCCGCAGGTGAAGAAGTCAGATGTGGAGGTCCTAGGCTGGCGTAGTTACAAGTGCTCTGTGGTTGTGAGGCTGATTGGACGTACTGCCAAATTCTCTAAAACAAGAAATGAGCATTATAAATTCTCTGGCAACAGCTCTAGGGGACATTTCTACAGTCAGCACGCCAACTGCACGCTCCCTCAAAACTTGAGACATCTGTGTTATTGTGTTTTGTGACAAAACTGCACATTTTCAAGTGGCCTTTTATTGTCCCCAGCACAAGGGGCACCTGTGTAATGATCATGCTGTTTAATCAGCTTCTTGATATGCCATACCTGTTAGGTGGACAGATTATCTTGGGTAAGGAGAAACGCTCTAACAGGTATGTGCACAAAATTTGAGAGAAGTATGCTTTTGCGTATGGAACATTTCTGGGATTTCTGATTTCAGCTCATGAAACATGCGAACAACACTTTACATGTTGAGTTTCTATTTTTTCTCAGTGTAGTTAATAGATCTGTCTCTGACATCCTTCCTCTAATACAATGGCAACATTCGTCAAAGATTAAACAGAGACAAACTCATATTAGTTCTGTGTCTTCCACTTTATTTGTGTTTCTCCACATGTTCCCACAATGCACCACAAAGACTTGTGTCCAATAATGAATATATTCACGTATACATATAATAATAGTGACATAAAAAACATTTCACAAAAGACAATATTAAATATGTAGATTTTCAGTTGCATGTCAAAATCTTGATTTTTTTTCTTCTCCCATTTAACATGCATTCAATATATAAAAATATAATTCTGATTGATTAAGTTTATATACATATTTTTTAATAAATATAAGAATACAAATGTATTTTTAAAATACAAAGATAAATACAGTCACATTGTGTACATTGTGTACCAAACCAGAAAATACAAACATTATTTGGATATTTAGCATTCACAAAACACAAATACGTTAGAAATGCAACTCTAATGACAATTGCAGGTCTATGTCTTTAGTTTGTTTCTCTTTCCTTTTTTCCTACCCAGACTCCTCAGCTCCCCCTCCATACACATGGCAGGACTCCTGACAGGAAGTCAGGAAGTTGGAGGTCAGAGTTCAAAGGTGTAGAGTGGTGGGTATTTAAGAATGTCTAGCTCTGCCGGACGTCCTGTAACAGTTTGTTGATCTCAGCCACTAGCTCGCTGGCGTCCATCAACTCATGGCGGCTGTCGCTCCTCTTCCCCTGCAGGTGTCCCAGCTGCCCCAGCACCGAGTCAAACTCATCCTCCTCAAAGTTCTCTGGGATCTCCTCCATGGCTGGGAGCCACTTACCGCAAGGCCCCGGGAGGGGGACAGGGACAGGGATGGGGGCAGGGGCAGGGGCCAGGGAGGGTACCACCAGGGTAGGGCTAACCAGGGCAGTGAGGAGAGGGCTGTTCTTGGGGGTGGGGGCGTGCTGTCCGTGCCCAACAACCTGGTTCTTGTGGTTGTTCTGGGGGTTGAGCTTGGTGCTGGGTTTGAGGGTGTGGTAGCTGCCGTTCTGGGGGTGTGGATGGCCTGAGGGCCCGATGCTAGATCCGGGGTTTTGGAAATGGGTGTTGGCAGCCCACGCTGCCACACCTTGCTGGTGGGCTGCAGCACTGGGCTTACCTGGCAAGTGACTCCTCCTCCTGTCCAGTGACCCCGTCATTGGGATACTTACACCCCCCACACTCGCACCTCCCTTCTGGGTCTCACTGACCTGGACGTAGGAGTCCAGCGACGGGGGGAGGAGCCTCTGGAACACGCTGCTCATCTCTGACAGCAGGGAGGTGGTTCCACAGAGGTCCTCCCCATCCTCTCCCCCATCTTCCGCCTCTCCCTCCTCGGCCCCCTCCTGGTTGTCCTTGCCAAAGGTGGAGAAGCTCTGGTTGCTGCGTTGGGCATGAGGGTTTGTGGGGTCGGAGGACTGTGGAGGCTGCTCGGGGTCTCTGGCCTGGCGGGGGTCATCTCCTGGGATGAAGAGGTTGCTGCGGTAGTCAGAGGAGGCTGGGGAGGGCAAGGGAGGCATCCAGCACTGGTCAGAATGACCCAGGACACGACACTCCTCAGTGCACAGTCTCATCGCTACAGAGAGAGCGGGAGAGAGAGACATGGTCATGGATACATTCACAAGGCACTGCATAGATTAAATACATAGAAGGTGGGCCCCATGTGGCCATGCATTTAAACATACACACACCATAGATTGTTCTGGGTATTACTGTTCTTTTGTTGAAAGACTTGTGATGAGGGAAGATGGTGATGAGCAGGCATAGAATTGGGGAGTGGTTTTGAAGAGAAGAGGTGAGAGATTGTCTTTCATACAGTCTTTTAACATCAAACATTTGATATCCATTCATCTTTAAACACAGTTGTGTGATCTGGGTTTCAAACATGGGTTGAAATCTAAGCTAATTAGATTGCACAGCACTCTGTGGGCGAGAGCATACTACCTATAACATGCAATTAACATGTCGGGACAATTCACTAGGCCAGATCAATGGCTATTATTACTCATTCAAAAGCTGGCATTTTACCCTTTCATGTCACGTCTATTCAACATTAAATCTTCAAAAGAAAATTCTCTGAAGAATAAATTAGACAAATCAAATATGCCAAGTTAAAGCCTTCATTAAAGAGCGCTGGTTATTCACTCATACTATTCAGGGACTTCATTACGCTCTCATTACCATAAAAGGACCATTTGTAATACATCTTAGAGCTGATGAAGGAAGAGTGCATTGGGGAACATTAGAAAAGCAGCAGCCGCGGCCATGCAGGCAGGCAGCAGATTGGCTCCCCCGCTGATGAAAGATTAACCGGACTGATTTACCAAAAACGCCTTTCAAAGCTGTCGATAAAACCACTCCAACCTGCCTCTCTACCTGCCTGCCTGGCTGCCTGATCGCACTCTGAAATAATTGTGTTGTGGAGGAGATGAGAGCTTTTTTCTCGACAGAGAAACGGGTGATAATTCTCCCTATTTTCTCCGTCCACAGTCCCACCCAGTCACTGTGCTGATAAGCAGCTGGGGAGTGAATCTCTCACAGGTGTTGGGGATGAGGGGTGACTGAGAGTGGGAGGGGTGAGGTGGTGTGATGGGGGATAGCTCAGTGGAGGCCTGTAGTGTAGGGGCAAGGGCTAAGATGGGTGAGCGGAGTGATATTGTGAAAGGGGTGAGGATGGTATACCTGCATGCAGTGTGTTGGTAGAGGTCAGTAAAGAATGGACATGTAGAGGAAGGGAGTTGATATTGGATCGGTGGAGAGTGGTGATGGGGGTGAGGGGTTTGAAACGCGGTGAGGGGTGTATACCTGCATGCGGATGCTGTGGATGGGGTCTGTGTTGGCCGTCAGGGGGGTATAGCTCAGTAAAGGCCTCACCCAGGAGCCTGTCGATGGGAGATTCTCTCCCTGCCTCGTAGTCACTGTCCCCAGCGTCGCTGTCACCACGACCACTGTCCTTCAGACTAAACTTATCCATGTCATTTAGAGCATACCTGGAGGCGGTGAGAAGAAATGATGGTTGGAACTTTCATAGAAAACCACATTGGAGGATGGTTCAAGGCATGTATCAAAACTAAGTGCAGTGGAGGTTTTTGCATACAATTATTAAGGTTGAGTCCTAAAATAGAACAAGGCACAATTAGGCCTAAGAGGGAATAGCACCACAAGCTTTATAGGAATATGTAAAGCATTGTAGGATATGCCTTAGAGCCTTACTGAGTTATGCACACATTCTTAAACAAGTACATTCTGATTCCCTTCGGGCGTGTTTATTTTAGGATGTAGGTACCTGTAGCTCCTAGTGTATTTGTTGCCACGGAAACTGGGTCTTGGCTGGTACTGGCCCTGATGGAGCATGGACAGAAGCTGTGAGACTTGCTACAATCCCCCCAAAAAAAGGGAAAAAAAGAAAGAAAAAAAAGAAAGGAAAGTGAAAATAAAGGGGAAAATGAAAAGGGGAAATGAATGAACACTGATGGGAGCAGACAGGCATAAGGACACATGATCTGGATGAGGCTTGTTATGACGGGCTATAAAACATGAGATGATCATGGGAAATAAGGGAGGGCTTACTGAACACAACACAACGTGGGGCACACAAATAGAAAATGTATAATGCAAATATCCTAATTATAAACATCAGTACATTTCTATATCACCATAATGAGGCAAAGCTTAAACTCAGTCATTTTTTATTCTATCGATCCATAGTTGATGGTAGTCTATTTTATTCCAAAGGCATTTAAGAGATTCAAAGACTACCATTAGCAGATAACATATCCATATAACCATCTAGTAATACATCACTAAGGACTTAGGGTATGAAATGAAACCCTCTCTCTCTCTCTCTCTCTTCTTCTTACCTCGACAGGGGGCGTGGCGTGGGCCAGTTCCAGAGCAAAGTTCTCTGCGACGTGATTGGAGGAGATGGTGACTAGGCTGTTAAGCGACTGGCGGCTGTGTTGGCTCTGCCGGCTGCCCATGGTGCCCCTCTCTGGGGCAGGCGAAGCAGAAGGTGAGCGTGGGTGTGCCCGTACAGGCAGGGTGCCGTTGACGGTGGGAACCAGGGTGATGTCTCCCTTGTGGATCTGCCTAGAGGGCTTCTTCGGGTGGTTTTGGTACGTGTTCTCTGCCACCCTGCAGTTGTACGAGTTGCGTGGGTCCTTCTTCTCCCTGTTGCAGCGTGCCGTGGTGAACATCACCATGACCACCAGCAGCAGGGCACACACGGCCCCCAGGGAGATGATGATTATGAGGGAGAGGTCCAGCGGTGGCTGGCTTGGGCCCGTGGGGAGGCCTGGGGGCAGGATGTCCATGTTCTCCTGGAGGGAAAGGCGGAGCAGGGCCCCTGTGGACAGGCGAGTGGTGCCCCTGTCCTGCACCTCCACCCTGATCTCCAGCACGTCCTTGGGAACCCCTTCCAGACTGCCATTGGTCCGCAGCTCGCATCGCCGCGCGTCCATCACAAACAGGCCCTCCTCGTTGCCCCCGACAATGGAGCAGCTCAGCTCGCCATTGGCACCGGTGTCGCGGTCGGTGGCCTTAATGATGGTGACCAGCTGACCGGCGGAGGCGTGTCTCCAGAGAGGTAGATCCGCGGTGTGGTTCCGTAGGGGTGGGGACTGGATGGTGGGCGGATTGTCGTTATCGTCGAGCACGGTCAGGAGGACGGTGGCATTGGAGGAGAGGGCGGGGTTCCCTCCATCACGGGCCTGGACGGTGAAGGCGATGCGGCTGACGTCCTCGTGGTCAAAGCTCCGTAGAGCGTAGATGGCGCCGTTGGACGGGTCGATGGTGACGTAGGTGGATATGGGGCTTCCCTGGACCAGAGCTTCCACCACCGTGTAGGTCACCTGACCGTTAGTGCCCAGGTCAGGGTCGGACGCCACCACTGTCATCAGGTAGGCCCCTGGAGAGTTGTTCTCTGACTTGAAGACCTCGTAGCGACTCTTCTCAAAGCGAGGCGGGTTATCGTTTTCATCCAACACCTGTACAGTGAAGTGTTTGACTGTGGAGAGGCTTGGAGAGCCACGGTCCTCAGCTATGACTGTCAGACTGTACTCTGACCTCTTCTCTCTGTCCAAAGACACGTTGGTCAGGATCATGTAATTCTTCTCATAGGTCTTCTGCAGCCGGAAGTGACCGTGGCCGTGCAGACGGCACACCACGTCACCGTTGAGCCCCGTGTCACTGTCGTCCACGCGCACCAGTGCTATAAAGGTGTCCACTGGCGCGCCCTCCGAGATGTAGGCCACCTCCTCCTTGCCAGGAGTCATCAGGTTAATGTTGATCTCCGGTTTGTTGTCGTTCACGTCCACCACTTTGATTACGATTTTACAAAGTCCAGGGATGGAGTTGGGACCCAGATCCTGTGCCTGAATGTCCAGCTCATAAGATGATGTAGATTCATAGTCCACTTTTTTAATCAAAGTGATTTGACCATTTTCAGGGTTAATTTTAAACGTCTCCAGTATTTTGGGAGAGACATGACTGCTGAAAGAGTAAACTATTTTACCGTTTGTGCCCTCATCCGGATCTGTGGCGTTTAAATCAATCAGTAGAGTCCCTAGTGGTGAGTTTTCCATGAGATTAATAACGTAAGCCTGCTCGTCAAAAGCCGGACTGTTGTCATTAGAGTCCGAGATGCTTATCTTGAGCAAAGTGGAGCCGGACTTCGGGGGGACTCCATTGTCCGAGGCCGTTAGCTGCAACTGGTAGTTGGACTGCACCTCCCTGTCCAGCTCTCTCACCACAACAAGCTCTGCGTATTTGGCACCATCGGTTCTGGTCCTAATGTCGATTTTGAAAAAGTGATTTGGTGTCAGGGAATAAGAGTAAAGGGAGTTATCTCCCACGTCTGGGTCCGTGGCGCTGTCCAGCTGGATCCGGTTTCCAACAGATGCGCTCTCGGAGATCTCAATGGGTATGATGGCACGAGAGAACTGTGGCGAGTTATCGTTAATGTCCAAGACTTCCACCTCGACGTGGAAGAGCTGGAGGTATTCAGTAGGCAGGGTGATAACGTCAAATTCGATGGAACAGTTGAGGTTCTTTTCACAAATCTTCTCCCGGTCAATCTTGGTCCCTATGGTGATTTCACCGTCCTCCTCCCGAACCGACAGAAACGGAGTGCTCCCCCGCTGCATAGCACGGAACAGAAAGGACACTGAACTCGGTAATTTAGAAAGAACACCCGCCACGTCTTCCTTTAGCCTTGCAATCACTGTGCCCACTTTTTGCTCTTCATAAACTTTATATTTCAAATTCTTACCATTAACTTCCTGCATAATTCCAACCAAAAATAATAATAGCGCAGTGGAAAATACTAGATTCCCTCTGGGTGTATTCATTTTGGCACCCATCTTCAGCACCCAGGTTAGGGCTACAGTTCTACAGAGGAGCAAGGTCTGGAAAAAAATAAGCTTTCTCAAAAGTCTGGCATGTTAAATCCCACCGATAAGTCACCGTCGGTGAAAAGTCGCGCAAATCGACTTAAAGATGGAGATTTGAGAACCCAAGATGAACCAGGTCACAGTTTTCTTTTTAGCTTCGATTTTACAACAAAGAACACCAACTCAAATGCTGTTTTTTCTTGCTATCGTAGACGGATCTGTTGCATACATCCACTTACACGGTCTCTGTGTGTGAGTGTGTGTCTGGAAATCTGAGCGAGGAGAAAAGGCGCAGCTCCGCTTGTGTTGCTGTGCGCTCTGCTCTGTCGCGCGCTCCTGCCGTCTGTGTCTCGTCTCCGTAGACAGACTGGCCCTGATAGCCCGCCCCTCACCCAAACTGCGTCTTTTTCCTCAGCTCACACAAAAACATTCCCCCACCCCTCCCCCCTCTCCTCTTCACCCCTCCCTAAATCAAGTGCGTCCAGGATGTCCACTCACGACACAGAGGGCCCATTGATTGCAGAATACCAACCCAAAGATGTAGTTTTAAAGTGTGCCACAACAATAGGTAAATGGGATTATTCAGGGGGAACTTTAAACACGTCCAGATTGACCAAAGGCTGCCTCGGCACTCGCATATTGTTATAGCTGCAATTCACAAACGTGTGCCACTGTCATCCCCCCCCCCCCCCCCCCCCCCCCCCTACCGTAAACATGACTAAGAACTTTAACATTCCATATACTATCCCCCAAAATAGCACTGCTTGCATTTTATGCTCTGGTTATACGCATAAATTCACTATATATTTTGAGGTGAATTGTATATGTAGTTGTCTCGTATATTTAACTGGAAAACATTGAACAAAATATGTAACATAGGACACAATATGTGAAGGTGTATTCAAGTTGGTTACAGTGGATACAATTTGGTTACCAATTTTGTTCCTAAAGTCATGGTGATAAGAAGGTTGCATAGCCTCACATTTCCAAGCCACCAGTGTGTAGAGAGGACTATAAGAGTGAAGGTTTGTGGATCCCCAAATCTAGCTTTTTACTGAGTAAGGGTAGAAGACCTCTCCGTGCCCTCGCTATTGTGTGTTCCACCAGGGCCCCGCGTGTGGCGAATCTCCGAAAGGATTCCTTGGTGCTAAATGCGCCTCGCCGCGGGTCACGCGGGCAAACACTTTCCCCGGGTGCATAATACTGCTTTACAATCCCTGCCGAATTAGCATCCTCAAACTCTCGCTCAGGGAGCAAACACGAGCAACTGGAGCTTGAAGAAGGCACCGGACCATCTGCGCGAGGTTCAGACAACCCAAACCCATAATTAGGCCTACGTCAATTCCGTGCCTAAACGCACTTTCAGATGGAATTCAAACATAATCTAATGCCGTCCCGTCGCACCTTGCCTCGATAAACATCTCCAAAACGGTTGGCCCCATTCTCTGCGCAATTAGACACAAGCATGACACATGACTTCCCACTAAGCTATTTGATGTGGTAAACCAGAGCACTAAGATATTATTGTATCACTGATGGCTATTTAAGCCCAATGGACAAACACATATATTTGTATTCTCTCTGTAAAACTGGATAGAGCATATTTACGGAGGTTCGCTGCATTTTAAATTCCTGGAGTGACTCGTGGGGAAAAGAAAAAAGCAGCAGAGGAGATGCACTCGCTCTCTGCCATCTGGCTCCATGAGCGCGCACACATGAACTTTGATTCAGCAGAGCTGTAAATCAATATAGCTTTCTCCCTAATGATTCAGCACGTATAATTTATACATATAAAAGACAATTACCAGCTAATAAAAAAAAAATGTATGTGTTTGATTTTGGGATTTTAGTAAGATCATCACGTGCTACAGTAATATGTGGCGTTAGAACAACATACATATGACCCAAATATTTGTTTGAGGCGATGTGTAAAAAGGTTCTCAACGCAGCATCCAACATAAACGTTCAAACTTTCAATGAAATAACTGGTGCCAAATTTATTTTTGGCTGGCGCTGGGGAGGCCGGACGAGCAATAGGCCTAAAATCTTCTCTCACCAGGGCAGACATGACCCGTTTGCTGTGTGAAAGGCAGCTAGGGAGCCAGGTGAAAACTCCCCGCTAACGTTTAACAATGTTAGGTGCTTCGATTCTCTCCGTCTCTCACCCCGCTCTGAGAAAACCCCGGGTGAGCTCGTGGTGCCCAAATATCATCACTGCAATGGGGAATGAAATCACATTTCCTCCACGAAGACCAACAACCGCTCGAGTTTAAACAAGAACGGGTTTAATTCGAATAAAACCCATGGAAACACAACATCAATGGGGTATGTTTGCAGAAAGCAGATGCAAACTCAATACATTTCGATACGCTCTTCTCTGGGCTAAAATGTAGGAACTGTATTTTTAGAAAAACATAGTCCATGTTAATCTTATGTCAAGGGTTTAGATGGCAGGTGCGGTGACAAAACAGTTAACTTCATCTAATGTGCCTTAAGCCGTGGTTGGCAATACAATTAAAATAACTATAGGCTGTGGACTACATGAATGAGCCTAAGCCAGATATTTACGTTTCAGTGTTGATATGTAAGATAATCAGATAAATATCTCAAAGCAATAGGCTATTTGGTTATGTAATTAACTAGGCTATAGCTTCCCTAAATAAATGATCTCAAATACCAAATCAACATTTAACACAACTCTGGATGCAATTTCATGCTAATATGCTGTTTTAGGTTTCAATCATAGGGCTGCCCATATTACTTCAGAAAATGTTCCATTGTGTTATTTTGGCGAAGTCAGTCTCGCATCCTCATATGGTACTCTCTGTGGATGGAGGGGGGTGCAGTGATTCAGCCCACTGGGGTCGTAAAGCTAGTTCTGGGAGCCTCGTGAGATGGGGGAGGGGAGAAATGAACTTTCATTGAAATGAAGGAGATCCCAATGACAAAAGCGCTTAGCAGGTGTAACCAGGCCGCCCCGGGGCCCACCAAAAACCCCAAACGGCGGGGGAGCTGCGTGCGCGAGCCATTCACAAAGGGGAAAGTTTCTCCCCCACCCCATCCCGGTCGGTGAGCCAGCCGGCGGAATGCTCCTGCTCTGGCGCGCGCGGGGGTCGCGGGCGTTTGTAAAGGCATCCGAGCATCTGCCTCTCATTATCATTCTGTTAGCTCGCGCGGATCCCTCGCGAGGATAGGATTGGAGACGATCTGGGTGAGGAGGGGGAGAAGCACGGGTCTCTTCCGTGTGGCCTCGCGACAATGGTTATTGTTATTCATCCCCAGCAAGAATTGCAGTGGTAACTAGGGGGTTTATTGCCACAAGATACGTGTAGCAGGGCGGCTATATGTCTCACAAGGAGACGGACATGGTCATATAAATAGTTACAATATAGCCTCCTCTGTCATTAAGGTGGCCGACGCAGAGTTTACAACAACTTGTATCAACATTTACATCACGCACGCGCACTGCGCCTTTCGTCTGAGACGTGTCCATGATTTATTTGGTTCAAATGAATTTCAAATGAATGGTATGGAATTAGTAGAGTTATTAAACAATCCCAGCTAATACAGGTTTTACATAAGTATTACTTCACCTAAGTGTATAATTCCCCAAGAACTGCAGTTGGCAAATAGGCCTATCTAGATAACAACGCAATGCATAGGCTACCCACAATTTCATGCACGATGCCATGTTTTACTGTAGCACCTACCCTGTATGGAAATCATAAATGTCATCATTTTCAAATTTATCAGTAGCTTCACATAGCCTACATTTAAATAGGCCCCAACATGTTTGACTCTCTGTCACAGTGTCCTTTCCTTGGTCCCGAAGGTCTGTATACGAGTCAGAAGCGCCCACAAAGATAACCCTATCTGCTATTGTTTTACATTGTTACATTTGAATCATTTATCAGAGGTTCTTATCCAGCACGACTTACAAGAGCAGGTGGTTGCTCAAGGGCACATCGGCAGATTTTTCACCTAGTCAGCTCAAGGATTTGAACCAGCGATCTTTCAGTTACTGGACCAACACTCTTAACCGCTAGGCTAACTGTTTGCCCATTCTTTATACACTGAACAAAAACATTAACACAACATGCCACAATTTCAAAGATTTTACTAAGTTACAGTTCATATAAAGAAATCAGTCAATATAAATTAATTCATTAGGCCATAATCTATGGATTTAACATGCCTGGGCAGGGGCGCAGCCATGGGTGGGCCCTGCAGGGCATAGGCCCACCCACGGAGGAGCCAGGCCTACCCACTGAGGAGTCAGGCCCAGCCAGTCAGAATACATTTTTTTCCCACAAAAATGGCTTTATTACAGAATTAAATACTCCTCCGCACTCCCTCCCAGTCCCCGGGGGCCTGATTTTCTCCATTCCTAGCAAACACAGCTGATTAATCAAATTACATTCTAAATTGAAGATCATGATTAGCAGATTGTTGGAGTCAGGTGTGTTAGCTGGGGCTGGGGAAAAACTGTGACACCAATCAGGCCCCCGAGGACTGGAATTGCTCACCCCTGCCTTAGACGTTCCCGCAGGTGACGAAACCATATGTGGAGGTCCTGGGATGGCGTGAGGCCGGTTGGACATACTGCCAAATTATCAAACATTTAATTGGAGGCGACTTATGGTAGAGAAAGGAACATTCAATTCTCTGGCAACAGCTCAGGTGGACATGCCTGCATTCAGCATGCCAACTACACACTCGCTCAACTTGAGACATCTGTGACAAAACTGCACATTTTAGAGTGTCCTTTTATTGTCCCCAGCACTTTTATTGTCCCCTGTGTAATGATCATACTTTTTAATCAGCTTCTTGATATGCCACACCTGTCAAATGGATGGATTATCTTGGCGAAGGAGAAATGCTCACGAACAGGGATACAAATTTGTGCACAAAATTTGAGAGAAATACATTTTTTTGTGCGTATGGAACATTTTGGGGATCTTTCATTTCAGCTCATGAAACATGGGACCAACACTTTACATGTTGCGTTTATATTTTTGTTCATTGTAGTTACACTGCACCCTCTGTCACTATTTCTCACTTTCTCGTATTCTCTCTCTCAGACCATAAACCTCTGAGAGGACAGTCATCATATCTTCCATGACCGTATATCCTGCTGTCCTCTACAGTGCCGCATAAATAACCAAATATCCCCACCACAGCTCTGCTGAACCATGCGATAGTTGGTAGCTTAGATGCTGTAGCTGTGTTGTTTGCACGCCACTTGTCCCTTATCAGGCCCCATTGTCTTCGCTGTGATTACAGTCTCATCTGTTGCCATAATTTGTACACAAATGACTCTTTTCAAAATGTCTTCTCCTCACAGGGATGTATTTGCAATGAATGCCATGCAAAAAAAGAAGTACTGAGATTCCCTGTCAGCACATCGACGCGATTGACAGAAGTTTTCAGCGACCCTGTTGAGAAAGAGAAAAGTGCTCTCAAATGTGTCGCCAGTATCGGGGCTCAAGAACTATCTCGGCTTCTTTTTTATTTTGCTTCAAACACAAACGGACTCCTCCGGTCGCCAACAGAAGCCTACCTTAATATAAGGTTGATGCGTAGACAGTATGAGCAACATGATGAACATAGAAGGAGATTATATCTGGGGTTCCGCCCTGCATTCATGTTGTGATGGAGCAAAGCCCCGCTCCCTGATCGACACACGTCTGGTATATGCTGTGCTGTTACTCGATCACTTGTTTTTGAAGCGGTACAATATCTCATGCCCGCTTTTCATATCGCAGACAGAGATATCGGGTGTCAGCCAGACATGACCCAGTTTAATAACTGAGCAACATTTCGGAGGATTTCCAACAGGTGTGGAACAAAGGGAAGGCTTTGTTGTTCGTAATAGAAAGAATGATCCGGTTTCAGATCGTCTTTATGTGCTTGCTTGTTAAGTGACAATTAAGTGAAGAGAGATTCACTTTCCCTTTCCAAACGAACGTTAATAAAGCATAATGCACGTCTAACAATAAATTGTTAGACGTGCGTTACCGTGATGAAATGGGATTGCGATGTTTCCGTAAGTTCCTCCTGAGATGGTGCTGTTAAGTTCTACGTAGCTTGACAGCTATCTCGTTAGAAGTGTGCCATTTCAATAGATTCCAACACAATACTCCTATTTAAAGTGTCTCAAAGATGGGGATCAACGCATGAAGCCAGGACAAAGAAACATCGACAGCCAACAGTAACAATGTAGTGGTTCTTTGCTGACGCATGCTGCATGTGTTTAAGAAAAGAAAGAGTGAACAATAGCCCTCCGATGTGGGTTGTGTTGAATGTTCCCCACGTGCAGGTCTTGGGGTGACATATTTTTGGGGGTGCTCATTCAATAGGGAGAAGATTTACTACTCTCCCGTCCCCCCAAAACCTTCCCCCATTTATTTGTCTTGGCAGATGTGATGCAGGCGAGACCCAGGTTCTTTTTTTTGGGGGGGGGGGGGGGGGGGGTGCTGCTGCCTCGTCGTCAGGCTGTGTTGCCAGGGCCGACGCCACGTGTTCCTAATTTTGGAACCTCTCATGGATCCCCAGATCGCGTTTCACGGCGATGCAGAAATATTCCCCTCTGTTGTTCTACGGGGTTTAGGGTGGGTGTGAGCCATAACCTGGGACCCATTTATCTTTAAGGGTGACGTCTAGCCACAACCCTTATTCTTCAGTTTGTAGTCTATTCCTGAGGGGTAAGGAAGAGATCCCAGTACTAACACATTAAACTGTGAAACAATACATTTTCTGATTGAAAGTGAACTGCTGCAGTCTGTTTGAAGCCCACTGGGTGGATTTGATGTATTTAATGTGTTTATCTCCCGTGATATCATTTTTTCAGTTCAGACAAGCCATGTCAATACTCATAAATCATTTAAAAGGTTAAACGCGAAGAAAGCGCTTCAAATCGGCACCTCTGAAAACAGCAGAGCTCTGTTTGTGGTTACTAAGTATCTAGCAGTAACTTTCAAGTTTCCATTTTTCATGTCACATGCACAAGTTCTTTGAAATGCCTTTCAGTGCACACTCTTCAGAAGGATCTACATAGTCACCACAGTGTAACTCTCTCCTATAAAGCCAGTAAGCTGGTGGGGCCCTGTTAGTTATCACTGCAGGGTCTTACTTTATGAGCCCAATTAAGCCAGACAGTAAAAAGCGGACTTGTATTTATTAGCCATCCTACTGGTAGGGAAGGGAAGAGGTACATGGTGCACACGTCTATGACTACAAGAGAATAATGGCTCCCAGACCAGGGCTTTATCTTAATACTCTGCCTGCTCGGGTTGGTTGGGGTTGAGGAACGGAGGTGGTGTGTGCGTTTGCGTGTGTTTGAGTCACTCGACGAACCCTGAACGCTCCAGAATTTGCCGGCTAATGACCCCTGGGGGATTCTCAGGGTTGACATGTATTTGACATCCTTCAGTAGTAGGATCCAGGGAGGAAATTGGGGCATGTCTTTAAAGTCAGTGAAGCCAGGGAAAGGCTTTAATCAAACACCATTAAAGAAGGGGAGGCCATCGGTGCGTTGGTGCGTTTGGCGCCATGCCAACTCTGCCATTTTACCTCAGGGTTCCACAGAGCTTTGAACAACAACTCAAAGTCGTATTTGCTTCTTGTCCAGACCTTGACTGCACTCACAAGTCTCTCCGGATACGTAAGAGAAACAAATAAAGGAATAGCAGATACATGTTTTGAATAAAAATGAGGGAGTTTGGGAGTGAGTGCAATGTACAAATGAAAAGTAAACAAGAGTTCTGACAGCCAGAGAGTCTCGAGCGTCAACAGAAACGTGTGTTTTCTACAAACCCGCTGAGGGGATGAGCATCAACAGCCCCTGAATTAACGCTTCATGTAGATTTAGCTGCCCGAAACGCAGGAGCAGAAATAGAGAGCCAACGTCACTCTGATGAGAGAGGACATTAAAAGCAGTGCAGATACACATTATAGCTGCAAACACTTAGCGTTGGACTAACTGATGAATCATTCATAAGCATCCCGCTGTATGACTTCTTAGTCTGAGAGAGAGAGAGAGATTTTGCAAATTTGCATTAGACAAAAAGTTGAAATGTCAAACTACTAAGCATTGCTTTATTGGCGAGGACTTGCCAACCCATTTCCTGTGTATGAAGGAGAGAGCTGGAATGCGTATGCTAATTGTTGTTCTAATAGCCTATTAATTCAAATCAGAGCTCGCGCAGGATAAATAAAAAGAACTTTCAAAACACACTAATGATCTGATTTTACTGGCCCGCTCTCCTTGCGAGTTTTCCTCGATGGAGACACAAGGCACGAATGCACACACGCACACACACACACACACACACACACACACACGCACACGCACACGCACACACGCACACGCACACACACACACGCACACACGCACACACACACACACACACACACACACACACACACACACACACTCCAAGTATAGCTTAGTCCCAAGAGTCTCATCAGAACACTCTCTGACAGAGAAAGAAGAGAAAAGCACAGAAGGGTCTAGTTTTCATGGCTTTGTTTCAGCTAATGAAAAAAACACAAATTACACTGCTAGTGTTCATTTCCATTAGAAAGCTCTGCTTATCAATCACTACACATTAAGACTTTGTCTGGTTCCCCTTACCCCTATCCTGCTCTTCTCTCCTCTCATTCTCCTCTTTCTCTCCTATCGCTCCACTCTGCTTCCTCCTCCCCCTTCCCTTGCGGCATGACTGTTGAAGATATCCTAATACCGATATCCTGATTATGTGTATTGTACATACATGCAGAGGATATGCTGTACGTTTGGCTAGCCACTCACTGTGCAGACAGACACAGACAGGCTGTTGTCGCTGTTGTCAACGCACAGCTCTAAATAGTAGACTATAGTCAATGGTCTGTGTTTCCAATCCGAATCAATGAATTACCAAGAATGGATGCAAGGGAATCTGTTTGAATCTCAGTAGACCACTCAGCTGTTGGATTGCTGCAGATGGATGGCTACCGATACAGATGGATTTCTACAGATGTCTAACAGTCTACCATCCCCCCTCCCCACCACCCCCTCTCCCCTCATCCTCTTTTTCCAGTCATCCCCATCTCTCTCCCAGGCTGAGGGATAAGTGACACACTCTCTCTCTGTGGTGTCCAGATGCTGATCCATTATTGTTAATGCCAGGCCAGGGACTATGGTAATAAGTGACTCTCCCCCTACCCCAGCCCCCCTCCCGGCACACGCACTGACTTTTGTGACGGCTCGGGCCCTTTGTCAGGCCCTGCTGACCCCCTGACCCCTCAGCCCTCCTCCTATGGGAGCAGGAGGAGAGGAGACAACCAGGGGTCTGGCACATAGTCACACACATACATATATACACACA